>NW_003852397.1:9059717-9061422 GCF_000181295.1 Otolemur garnettii | reverse complement strand
CTATGAAAGCCAGAAGGTAACAAGTGACACCTTTAAATTCCTAGGGAAATTGTCAACCTTCAATTCAGTATTGAGTGAAAATATATTTTCACAAATAAAGGTAAAATAAAGACTTTTCAGACAAAAAGAAATGAGAAACTTTGTATTCCTATAGAGGTACAGGCAGAAGATGCTGTACAGGTAAGATGCTACTCAAATATCTTACTCTGTAAAGGGTCTGTACAAATTTATGCCTATTTTTAACATCAAGTTTCTTGTGTTCTTAATATGGGGCTATAAGAATTCTTTACTATTCTGAATACAGTCCTTTGTTATATACATATTGTGCAGTAGTTATTTTCTCCCAATCCATGGTATGCTTTTCCAATTTCTTAATGGTGCATTTTTAAACAAAAATTTTTTTTTTATGATTTAAATTCTTGTATTCTATCTAAGAAATATTTAAGTTTATAACAGAAAGATTCTCTGTTCTATTTTGTTCTAGAAATTTTATAAATTTTGCCTTTACATTTAAGACTATGATACATTAAAGTTAATATTTGCTAAATTTTACTCCACAGAATTTCTTAGCTGAAATTGTGTGTGTGTGTAGTGAGAGAAAGAGAGAAGAAGTCATTAAATATAGAATCATTTGAAGATCTCTATATTAAAACCTTGTACTTTAATATTTAAATCTTTCTCAGAAAAAAAATTAATACATATTAATAGTATGTCAGTTTTTGCAAAAAGCTAATATCTGCCAGGATTCCAGTTCTACTACTTCCTATCTATAACCTCAGAATAGGTCCTATAAAGTCCAATTTATTCTTGTGTAAAACTGGGAAAAGAATTCATACTTTTCAATACTGTTGAATGAACAGAGATAGTATGTGTAGCATTAAGAAGTTCTAGATAGTATCTAATTTTCTTATTTAATCTTTATGTTTATTTAACCCTACTCCCTACCCATAGTAGATTAGAAGCAGCACATGAGAAAAAATATGCGGACAGAAAAAAAAATTCAAATAAGTTTTGTATAATGACATCATAAAAGAGGTAATGGTTATAAACAAAGCAGAATTAAATTGTCATATTTCATACATATCCCAAACTATCTTATATCATGCCTCATGCATGCAAAAAATGAAAATAAAGCAGAACATACTGAGCAAGTTACATTGCATTTCTTACCCTCTGCTTCATTAGATGTGGGATTTGTATAGTAATGCAGCAGAAGACTGACACTCTTGTTCCCACTAAAGTTATCAATGAGCAGTCAAGAAAATCAGAAGCAACCAGACAATCAACAATTCCACTGTGAACAAAATAAAGAAATTTAAGTACATGTACCCAGTTTAACTGTACCTCAGCTATTTACATCATGGATTGAGAAGCATATTTCTGTAGAAAACAACATATGCTCCAACATATGAGAAGAAAGAAATTGTAAATAAATAGCAGCAGGAGAAGTGAGAAAATAAGAAGAAAAAAGAGGAGAAGAAGTAGAGAAAAAAGGAAGAAAATTATCTGGGATGAAATGTTTTATGTATTTTTATATTTATTTAAAAAATAGTGTATATTCTTATAATCTATACCACAGAAAATAGCAGTATAAGCATGTCCTTTCTGGAGTTATACTATCACAGATAACATACCTGAAAAAAATTTCACAATGACAATGTTATAGTCTAACCATACTAATGAAAAGACAAAGATTGTCAAGGTG
>NW_003852397.1:9055793-9058060 GCF_000181295.1 Otolemur garnettii | reverse complement strand
AGAGAGACTGAAAACTTTTTCCTAAAATCAGTACCAAAACAAGGATGCCCTCTCTCATCATTTCATTCAACATTGTAATAAAGATCCTGAATCAATTTTTGATGTTTGATTCTGAAATATTCCAAGCCCCATCCCTTCTTATTTCCTTTCTATCCTACATTTGGCAAGTCAGTAGGAAAGTCTAATCCCTTCTTTGGACCTTGTAGAAATTCAAACTGTGCAAGCTACTGTCTGCACATAGAAACACTCACTCCAACCCAGCCTCTTAACCGTGACATGAGGCCACTCTTCTTTCTTTGCTCTCTCAGAAGAACTTAGACCTTGAGAAGACTTCCTTGCTCTCCCTAAAAGCTTCGCATGTAATACTCTTACTACACCATCTTTGCATGTGTATGTGTATGTGTATAGTGTTATTGCTCTCAAAATTTAAGCCACATTGTGGGTAATGGGGCATTCATTCCACTACTTTTGGGTGATGACAAAAAAACATGGAATCTTTACTGGTGCAACAAGACAAGAAAATGAGTGAAAGGTATACAGATGTGAAAAGGAGAAATAACTCTTTATTATCATATTTCATTAGTGTCTACATAGAAAGACCTTAAAAATCTACCAAAATTTTTAAAATAATAAGTCAATATAGTAAGGTCACAAGATACAAATTAAGTCAATATAACATATGTACAGAATCTGTATATATAAAATTATGAAATACTGAAGAAAAAAATCATAGAAGATCTAAAAACAATTATAGAGATATTTCACCCATGGATTGGAAGACATCATAGTTTTAAGAAATAAATTCTTCCCAACTTTCACCTGTGGATTCATCTCATTCTCAATTAATATCATATCATGTTATTTTGTAGACAATATATTGATTCTAAAATGTATCCAAAAAGAAAAAGGAATTAGAATAACCAACACAATACTAAAGAAAAAGAATAAAGTTGGAAGATTCACACTGTCCTAGTTCCAGACTTATTAAAAAGCTAAGGTAATCAAGACATGATATTGATAAATAATAGGCACATAGGTTAATGCAACAGAATAGAGACCCAAGCGATCAACTAACACAAGTAAAGTCATGTGATATATGTATCTTCAACAAAGATGAAAAAACAATCAAATGAAGGAAACATGGTCTTTTTAATAAACTTTACTGGAGTAATTTGTTCTCCAAATGCAATTTTTTTTGAACACACACACACACACACACACGATGTGACAATTAAATTTATGAACTCATCCCAGAAAAAGTGCTATATACCTCATTGTTGAATATTGCTACAGTCACCTTCAAAGTACTCCCCTTGGGAAGCAATGCACCAACACCAGTCCCTACTCCACCTTTCAAAGCAATTTTGGAACTCTTTTTTCTGAAAAGGCCATTAGAGTTGTTGTCATATTACCCTTGAAATTCCAAATGTCATCAAAATGTCTTCTTTTCAATATATCCTCTACTTGGGGGTAAAGAAAAAGTCATTGGGGGCCATATTAAGTTAGTAGGGAAGGTGTTCCAATACAGTGATTTGTTTACTGGCTAAAAGCTCCCTCACTAAAAAGAGAGTGTTGCATGAGCTGGTGCATCAATATGATGCAAGAGGCATGAGTTGTTAGTCAAGATTTTCAGTTAAGATTTTCCTGAATTTTTTCTATTGATGTTTACTTGGTCTGCTATGCTTCTCACAGTCAGTTGATGATTTTGATGCACAAATTGACAAAAATTTTTGCAATGTTTTCATCAATTCTGTTCATTAGTGGCCACCAGACAGGTCTTCATCAGTGACTCTTCAGAAAACGTTTAATCCATTTCTACACTACTGTTTTCTTCATGACATTATCCCCAGAAATTTGAACTAACACATCCCTGATTTCATTTCCACTTCTGCCAAGTTTAACAAGAAATTTACAAATAGTTATTCATTGCTCTAATTCATGCACCAACCTTCTCATGACACCACACAAAAACACACAAGAACAAAATGTCATTCATGTTCACATGAATGGAGCTGGAAAGTGTTCTTCTTAGCAAAGTATCACAAGAATGGAAGAAAAGGTATCTAATGTACACAGCCCTTTTATGAAATTAATTTATAGCTTTCATATGAAATCTATAACCTAATAACAGCCTAAGAATACAGAGTGGAGGGAGAGTGATTGGAGGGATCACTTCTATGGTTTATCTTACAAGGGTACAAGTGAATCTTTCTAAGAGTAGAATATGAATGTCTTAACACAATAACTAAGAAAATGACATGAAGGCT
>NW_003852397.1:9046323-9055235 GCF_000181295.1 Otolemur garnettii | reverse complement strand
TAATAAAGTGGAATAAATTTTTGCAAATCATATGTAAAAAAACACTTGTATCTGAAATATACAAAAACAATTAAAACAATAGGAAGAACACAAGCAACCCCATTAAAAAATGACAAAAGTTCCAAGCAAATACCTCACCACCAAAGAATATAATCCGATGGAAAACAGGCATATAAAAGCATACTCCACATCCTTCTTATAGAGACACCAAGCAGACCAGTGGTTGCTAAGGGTTTAGTGGAGAGGGCTGGATGGGAGAAGCACAGGAGATGAGTGGGGAAGGGGCTGAGAAACTATTCAGTATGAGAGTATATGGGTGGATGGATACCTGAGAGTAAGCATTTATGAAAACACAGAGTACATTGCTGCATAATAACCTTGATATATTCAAATTAAAAAAATTATTTCAGAAGTCAGAAGATTCCCTGATGGAATGCAAACCCTGACAAAGAATCTAACTTTTACAGATGTATGAAATATCCTCCCTAAAGGTTGCTGACCTAATTAACTTTGGAAATGAGTAGAGTGCATAAAATAAAAACAAAAGGAACTATACATAAGCTCTGTACTCTACTTGATAAAGATGTTTCCCATGGGAGTACAGTTTAAAAGTTCTGATTATCCTGCACATGTATGCTAGAAGAAATAGTTAAGTAAATGAATGGCAGATGCTGGAAGTCAGGTTAATATTGTTGCAGCTCAGTAAGAGGTTACCGACAAGCAAGGGGGGGACATGAGAATAATCCATGTAATGATAGAATAAAGTTGGAGACGTCAGTGTGAACTCATGTTTAGTTCAATATACAGAAAGTTACATGTAAAATAGATCCATGCATATATGTGTATGTGTGGGTATAGCATACACATGTATTTTCTTGCTCTGTCAGCCGAAAAGGGCTAAAAACACCACCCCAGGAGCAATGAGCACACACAGAGCTGGATTTTGGTTTCTGATAACTTTCTGCAATAAAAGGAATGAGGGTTCCCCAGAGAAATGTGTTTATTCTAAGACAGGGGCAAAAAACACACAGAACAATCCTGCAGCATCTTGTACTCTCAGAAAGTAAGCAAATGGTAAAAATATACAAACAAATATAATAATGGGACTATGTCAAAGGGACTGAAAGAGTTCCCAAGGACAAAAACTAGAATAATTTGAGCAACAAAGAAAAAAATATAATATTAGATTATAATCCAATATATAAAATAAATATCAATGAGTCCATGTGATATATATCAATCAATCAATCCATAGTGGAGAACAAAGCTCCTATACAAATGAATTCCAAATTACATGTGTCAGTTCTCTCCCTTCAAAGAAATGAAGCATAACTTCCTTAATAAGGGCTGCACATAGTGACTTCCTTTCAAAAATTGGAGTTGGAAAGAGGGGAACATTGCTAACTTTATAGTTAAGAGACCTAACAAACTCTATCTCAGCCAGGTGATCAAGATTGACAGCAACAGCAATAAGTCATGCTGAGAGCATGAACCCTTAGTAGGAAGTGATGAGCAGCCTTACAAAAGCAATCCATGTAACCCAATGTATTTGTACTCATAATACATTGATAATAAAAGATATGTGATGTGATAAGGAAGTTACTTTACTTTTATGATATTCCTCCCACAAACCGATAGACCCAGTTAAATCATGAAAAGAGAAAGTCAAACTTAATGAATGGATAGTCTACAAAATACCTGAAGTATTCCTTTGTCAAGGCAAACAAAATCAAGGAATACCAGCAAAATCGTCTCAGCCAAAAAGAGTCTAAATCAGTGGTTCTCAACCTTCCTAATGCCACGATGTATTTTCAGTATTACAAAGGGGTCACAACTCACAGGTTGAGAACCATTGGTCTAAATAGACATGATGACTAATGTAATATGGTACTTGAATAGGATTTAGAACAGAGAGAAAGATATTGAAACTAAATAAGTATGGGCTTCACCTGATAATATTGATTTATATTTATATTCACCTGATTTATATTGGTTCATTACCTGTAACAAATATATCATGCTAATATAGCTGTTAACTATAGGGGAAACTGAATATGGGGTGTTTGGGAATTCTCTGTATGATTTTTACAACTTTTCCACTTAAAACTAGACTCTAAAACTATTTTAAAATAAAAATCTTATTAAAGATGAAACATCTCATTTCTGAATAGAAATGTAGGAATATTAAATATTTGCTTAATAAAATACTGCTTTGAAAGAATAATTCACCTGAGCAAGGAAGTTTAATTCTTCTCATCAGAGAGACATAGTGCAGTGCATTAGTTATGTCCAGACTGGCTACCCTCCTTTCCAGCTCTGATACCTGGGTCAAGTTACTAACTATGCCAAAATCTGTAAAACTAATATGTGAACAACATTTCAATAATAAAGAGATAATGTGGGTAAGTTTCTCTATACCTTTATAGTACTTGGCTAAAACTAAGTTTATGGCAGTTTTTTTAATAATATTATTTCATTGTTATGATTGTTAAAAGTATTTTATTGTTAGAGGGAAATCAATGTGCTCTTATCCAACAGGCATGATGTAAGGGTGCCTGGCACACTGCGGGGGTGAGGGGCACAAATACAACAGGGACTTAACCTAACAAATGCAAACACTGTAACCTAATCGTTTGTGCCTCATGTTAATCTGAAACAAAAAAAGTATTTTATTGATGTTAAAATGCTAAATCTCACCAATAGATCAAATAAAAGGTAAAGAGTCTTCCCCAGAGTAATAGAAGCATTCAATATGTGGTATATTACTATGTATACATACAGCACTCAGTTATATTTGAGATATAATTTTGGCATATTAACCTCTCACCTATGGAGCATTATATTATATATAAAATATGAAACAATGAAATGAGGAGTTTTTAAAACCAACCTTAAATCTGATCATTTATGTATTTACAGACATTACTGAGATAGGAATTACCCCTTATTTTAAAGAACCCTCTTTCAATGACTTTCTAAAAGTCCTGGCTCATTTCAATATACTGGGTAAGATTTAATTATATTTCTACTATTATCTCACAGGTAGTCTTTGGAAGTTTTAAGAAGAATGGTTTACTCTACTTTAAAACAATGCAAAACAGAGAAGGAATACAGACTAAAGGGCAAATGATAATTATTTTCATAATCATAATTAAAATTCTGAAGATGTTTAAATTATGCAAACTTTTATTCTAAGAGATAACAATGTAATTTATATTAAATTAGTTTGTTCAAAATTAGACTCACATGATATGAGAAGGAGAAAGGGATAAATTCTTCTTAGATCTTGTTGCAAGGCCTGTCATTTCACAGATAAAAAATGTTCACCTAAGCTATTTAACCTGAGTTCCTGAGCTCACATAGCTCTCAGCCAAGTCAAGAGTAGGTGAGCCTGCTGTTCTGATCTCTACCCATTATACATCACTGTCAGTGGTATTAAAAGGAAGTTTGGAGAACACTTAGGGATCTAAATGTAGACCTGAGGTTTGATCCTGCAATTCCTCTTCTAGGTGTATATCCAAAGGACCAAAAACCATTTGCAATAAAGATATTTGTACCAGATTATTCATTGCAGCTCAATTCATAATTGCCAAGTTATGGAAGAAGCCCAAATGCCCATCAATCCATGAATGGATTAATAAATTGTGGTATATGTATAACATGGAATACTATGCAGCATTAAAAAAATGAAGACTTTACCTCTTTTATGTTTACATGGATGGAGCTGGAAAATACTCTTCTTAGTAAAGTATCTCAGGAACGGGAAAAAAAAAGATTCAATATACTCAGTACTACTGTGAAACCAATTTACAATCACTCACACTTGCATTTGAAAAATGAAACACAACTCTAGCCTAGGATGAAGGAGGGAAGCGGGCAAAGGAGGGGGGTGGGTCAATAGAGGGAGGGTTAGTAGGGGGACCACACCTATGGAGCATATTGCAAGTACAAGTTGGATCTATCAGGTGTAGAACACAAATGTCTTAGCACTATAATTGGGTAAATGAGGTGAAGGCTATGTTGATTAGTAGGATGTAAGCACTCCAATTTGTACAAATAATCAACACATTGAATCCCATAATGGCATAAATGTATTTATGATCTATGTACAAATGACTTAATTAAAAAAAAAGATTCCCTGTCACTTGTTTATTTTCTTTCTCCCTGCACAAAGGCAAGAAAAATGTTAGTTCCATGAGTGGAAGGACCTAATTTATCTTACTCATCATCATGTTCTCAGTACCCAAACAATTTTGAATAAGTAGTTGCTGAGTAAGCTTTTCTTGATTGAATGAATTATTCAATGCTTACAGCTTTCTCAGTGTTCACATCTGTCCTTGCAATGTTTCCTATGTCCCAAGAAGGCTTGTCTGTGGTTTACACTTCAGAATCTTACCCACATATGGAAGAAGAAAGAAGTCTCTTTCATGGTTAAGGATCCATCAGTGTGAAACCCGACATTGCCAGTCCTATAATCAATCTCGGTAGAAATGACAGCCTAAAAACCATTCTCTTCTCATTTAATAAAATAATAAATTCTCAAGTTGAATAATGTAAGGTAAGGTCTCCATTGAGGCATCCCAGAGAGAAGAAATGGGAGTATGGACAGCAGTCAAACCTGAGACTGGGTTGGATTTACACTAAGTTTGTCATTGAGGAACACCACCAGTCTCCATCCTATCAGAAGCAGCCAGAATCTCTTCTAACCCTAAATGTTAATGTTTGTACAGCAACAAAAATGCCCTTTAGAACATCATTATCTCTATGTGTTGAAGATATTCATTAAATTATTAGGAAACAGTTAGGAAAAATACAAAACTTAAATTAATGCTTCCCCACACACACTGCTGCTGTTCAGAAGAAAAATAACATGTAAATAAATTCAAAGAGATTTAAAATAACTCTTTAGGAGTAGTTCCGTAGAGTTAGAACAAAGGCTGCTAAGACGATATACTACTGGCTAACGGTATACACATATACACACAGAGATACACACACATATACACGGACATGTTTTGGAAAGCTATGTTCATACAAATAACTAAGCTTGCTTATTTTGTAACGCTGTGCATTTGTTCACCTACAAATTATTGCAGAAAATCCGATTGCTTTATTTTTCTTTATCAAATAAAAGGTTTTGTGTTTCTATGGTGAGATGTGCAATATCAGACATGGAGACTTCCTGCATGTGGTTTTAGGAGATATAAGCTCTCCCTAAAAAACTGAAAGAAGAGGCTCTGGTCTTGAACCCATTGTGATTGATGCTGAGAGGTCCTTGACCAAGCCCCTGTTTTCCCTTCTAAGGCACGGTGCCCAGTTGCCTGTAGCACCCAATCCCTGATGCATATCTCAGGAGAGAAATATGTCAAAGTTGCTCCCAAGACTCCAGCACTTGAGTTTAAGTTACCCTCAGCAGTGCAGAAGCACACCTTTCTCCCTCTTGAATAATCCAACTCCTTTTCTCTGAATTCTGGAAAATGGAAGTTTCTTTACACTTTTCTGGAGGAAGTAAAGTCTGAGGTTTTAAGAAGCAGTGTTCCTGCTTTGTACTTTTGCTAGAGTGAATTGAAAATGACCTCTTATTCATGATAATGAAATTATGGGGAAAAAAAGTTATTTGAATGCTCTCAAATGATTCAAATTCTAAATAGTGACTAGGGATGTTTTATAAAATTACAAAGAAATTAACTATTTTCGGATGTTTCCAACTATAGTTATTTGATCAATCTAGTTAACCAAGATCCCTCCACCAAGTTTCAAGTATCAGGAGAGTGGGTAAAACATCACTGAGATGTTACAGTAGAGTGAATACAATGCTGTACACATACCTACATACATATGTGTGTGATGATTATATACAGATATATATATACACACACACATACATATATATAATGTAAAATGCTGCTTATTTTTCAAAATAATAATGTTACAATGTTATATCTTGGAAGCTGACATTTTTCATTGTACACAATTAATTAACTCTTTCAACATGTAGTGGATATATATCTTGCTGATAGATTTTAGTTCTTCTTTTCTTTCCATATGGGGCTATACTTCTCTAAAACATTTAGATATAGCCAATTTGACTTTCTTTGACCAACGAAATGTGAGTCGATGTAATCAGAACTACTTTTGGATGAAAGCATTTTTGAGCCAGCATACAATCTTTCTTCCTTCTGGACTGGTTAGAAGTTCCAGATTTTGAGGCTTTAGGAGGGTGTCCCCTTTCTTAATCACTAAGTTGCCTCATGGAGATCAGTTGCCTATAACATCTTGTGGACCTATAGTCAATTTTGCCTAAGTAAGAGAAAAATTTGTATTGTCTTAAGACACTAAAGTCTTTTCTTTTCTTTTCTTTTTTTTTTTTTTTTTTTGAGACAGAGCCTCAAGCTATCCCCCTGGGCAGAGTGCCATGGCACCACAGCTCACAGCAACCTCCAACTCCTGGGTTCAAGCGAGTCTCCTGCCTCAGCCTCCCAAGTAGCTGGGACCACAGGCGCCCACCACCACGCCTGGCTATTGTTTTTGGTTGCAGCCATCATTGTTGTTTGGCGGCCTGGGCTGGATTCGAACCCACCACCTTAGGTGTATGTGACTGGCGCCTTAGCCACTTGAGCCACAGGCACCAAGCCTAAAGTCCTTTCAAAAAAAAAAAATGTGTTCTTGTTTTTGTTTTCTTTTGGTTGGTTTGGTTTTAGCTAACCCAGCCTAACGTGGCTTATGATCACTAAGGTAATATCAATAACATACTGAACTCTAGTAGCAGGGTGATGTCTGTCTTTGAAGAGATAGAGAGTAGCAAGATGGGGCTCTAACCTAAGAAAGCTGATTAGTCTCTAAAGCAGCAAAGTGACAATATCAAAATTTTACCTTCAAAGTACCCAGAACTGGTCAGCTTCAAGAAACATAATCAGACTCACATACAGTTGTAGGGAATGTTGACTTGTGCCTTTGTAGAGATGTCAAGGAGACAGGCCATCCAAGGCCAAGTATACTGGTGAGACTTGTCCTTTCATTTATGAGCAAGCTAAATTATAATGAAAAATCATAAAGTCAGACTATAGAGATCTGGTTACACGATCTTGATGGCTGCAGAAGATGTACTTGCTTTGTGAGGAGAGGAGTCTACTCACTCCTGGTCACGGAATTTCTCCCTCACAGGGAAGTAAAACACTGTCAGCATCAGTTTTACCTGGAGGCTTCCATTTCCTGACGTCTGTATAAGCATATCCTTTGTTAAGACCTTAAGTTCACCAACACAACTGCAGATTCCTCTTATTATAAAACTGGGCTTAGATTTTCTTGTCCTTTATCAGCTTAGACTTATGAAGACATTTAAAGTGATTTCTACAGAAAATTCATATTACCTGTAACATGTTAATTTTACTTATTCCAGCTCTTAAAGACTGTGTAATACCTCACAGCTTCCCCATTCAGTAAGTATTAGGCATTCCCTATGTATCAGGTCTGTTTCTAGGTGGTAGGGATACTGAATACATTGAAGATTCTAATCATGGGATTCATTTTCTTATAAAAAGACAGACAATAAACAAATAAACAAGTAATGTACAGTCATCAATGGACAGGGCTATGAAGCACTTTAGTAATTAATCATTTACCCTCACAAATACTTTATTTTCAATGGACATTGAATTCTTACTACAATCCTTTAAAGAAAATAAAAGAGACATTTATAAAGTTTAGAAGTATTATCATATGTCAGGAAAACCGTAGGACTAGTTGTGCTGTAAAACTCGATCCACTATCTAACATTTATTCAGAATGCAAAAAATATATATAAACCATGCAATGAATTTATCTATTTTCTCAAACGTGTGTGAGCCAATGAACACTCTATAAATAGAGCAATAATTAACACATTGCAGAAATTTAAATTCAAAACACTTACAGAAGTGCTTTCACAGCTCAAAGCTGTTCCTGTGGATAAAACACCTAAGAAAATTGCTCCAGAGTATAACCATATTGCTTCTTATTTCGACTTTTACTGTGCTCATTGTGGTTTTCCTTTGCATTTCCCTGATGATTACCGATGTTGAGCTTTTTTTTTTTTTCATGTTTATTGCCTATTTGCAAGTTGGCAAATTGTTTCTTGCCTTCTTTTGAAAAACTGTCCACTTTTGCCCACTTTTTATTGGGGTTGTTTGTCTTTTACTTGCTGATTTGCTTGAGTTCATTGCAGATTCTGGTTATTAGCCCTTCATAGGCTGTATAACTTATAAATATTTTCTCCCGGTTTGCTCTATTGATAATTTCCTTGGCTGTGCTTAAGGCTTTTAATTTAATCAAGTCCCATTTATTTATTTTTGTGTTGTTAGGATTGCCATTGGTGTCTTCTTCAGAAATTCTTTCTTAGGCCTTTATATAGAAAGTTTTCCCAACATCTTCCTCTAAAATTTTTATGGTTTCATGCCTTCCATTTAAGTTTTTTATTCACCTTGAACAATTTTTTTTTTTTTTTGAGACAGAGTCTCATTTGGTTGCCCTGGGTAGAGTGCCATGGCGTCATCATAGCTCACAGCAACCTCAAACTGATAGGCTCAAGGGATCCTCTTGCCTCAGCCTCCCAAGAAATTGAGACTACAGGTGCTTAGCACAACGTCTGGCTACTTTTTCTATTTTTAGTATAAATGGGGTCTTGCTATTGCTCAGGCTGGTCTTGAACTCCTGAGCTCAAGCATTCCCTGCTCCTTGGCCTCCCAGCGTGCTAAGATCATCTTGAATTAATTTTTATGAGTGATGAGAGTTAGATTTTGTTTCATTTTTCTGCATGTGCCTATCCAATTTTCCCAGCATGATTTGTTGAATAGGGATTCTTTTCCCCAGTGTATCCCAGTATATATCATTTTCTGCTTTTTTAAAGATCAGTTAGCTGAGTACGGATGGTTTTA
>NW_003852397.1:9044477-9046288 GCF_000181295.1 Otolemur garnettii | reverse complement strand
GTTTTTAGTCTGGCAATGTGATGCTCAGATTTGTTCTTTAGCTTAGGATTATTTTGGCTATTTGGGCTCTTTTCAGGTATCAAATGAAGAGTAGAATTATTTTTCTATATCTGTGAAATATGACATTGATATTTTGGAGGGGATTGCACTGAATCTATAAATCATTTGGGGCAGTATGAACTTTTATTTTGAGTCAGAATCTCACTATGTTGCCTTTGGTAGAGTGCTGCAGCGTCACAACTCACAGCAACCTCAAACTCTTAGGCTTAAGCAATTCTCTTGCTTCAGCCTTCCAGTAGCTAGGACTACAGGCGCACGCCACAGTGCCCAGCTGTTTTTTTGTTATTGTTGTCATTGTTTGGCAGGTCCTGGTCGGGTTTGAACCCACCAGCCCCTGTGCATGTAACCAGTGCCCTAACCACTGAGCTGGGTGCTGAGCTGGCAGTATGAACATTTTAACATGAAGAATTAACATGAGCCAACTCAGATACTATTATGTTTGAGGAGTAAAAAGAGAATCTTATCAAGAAGTTAAAGGAAAAAGCTACATGGCACCCAAACTTGTACCCAAATGAGGAAATTGAGTAAATGATTCAAATTCAGATTGAAAGTCAGCTACAAATAAAAGAATCCACTATTCCAGAGATCAGTTGATTTCCTCTGCAAAGGGCCAATGGTAAACATTGTAGATGTTATGGGCTACATGGTCTTTGTTGCAACTCATAATTGTGCAAAAGCAGACATGCAGGTGATACCAAAATGAATGACCAGGGTGCGTTGCAACAAAACTTTATTTATAGTCACTGAATCTGAATTATGTGTCATTTTCATGTGTAATAAAAACATTTTTTTTCTTTTTTTTCAAACATTTAAAAATGTAAGATCCATTCATAGCTGACAACCCATGGAAATACATGCTGTGTATACCAATTTGCCAACCCATATAGTGTCCTAAAAACTTAACCAGGAAAAGTGCTACATAAACATTTATTTTTATTTTATGGTGCCCCAAATGTTGTATTTTTAATGACTCATATGCAAACACATTAATAAGTTTGAAAATAAAATAAATGTGTGACTAGAAAAAGAAAGTTATATTTCTTATTTTGGTCAAGCCCCAGTGGTACAGCCAAATCTTTCATCACCTCCTGATCTCACAGAGAAAGAGAATTACACGATGCATAGCTAGTGAATTAGCTCCTTGAGAGGCAAAACTGAAAATCTGGGTCCCAGAGCTGAAATCATCAAGGCACTTCAAAAATATGCATGAGAGAGAGAGAAAACAAAAACCATTGTAAAAATATTTTGATTATATTTGATATTTAACCACATCCTCACAACCCAGAAGGAATTTTCAAGCCCTCACTAACAGTTGATTCCTACATGTTCACATGTTTATTCTTCTTGAATTTCCTGGCATTGTCTCACTAACGTTTGTTTCTTCCAGAAACTGTAACACTAGAGAAGGAGACCTTTGTTTCAGGGGTGAATCCTGTCCAATCATGAGTGATCTGGGGACGTGAGTCCTGGGGCTTCGCTCAGCTCAGAATCCACCCAGTGGTAGAGGATCAAATGGTGAAGGTGCTAGTTAGAAATCACGACTGCCCTTTTATCTAGGAGAATGTTAGCTAAGACCAGCACAGTAAATGTATACATAAGGGGAAAGCATTCCTGGAGGCTTCACTGGGCTGCAGAGTAAGCAGCAGCAAAACCAATAAAGCAGAAAGTTCATCTTCAAAAAACACTGGACATCTTTCCGGAAGGCTCAAAAACTGCCTGAAAGCTAATTTATTTGCATCAGTCACTCCCTT
>NW_003852397.1:9039535-9043940 GCF_000181295.1 Otolemur garnettii | reverse complement strand
GGGGGAAGGAAAAGAGAGAGATCTTCTAACAGGAAGCATCTTAGTGATTCAACTGGAAAGATTTCTAGAAAAAGCAGTGAAACCAGGCATAGAGATGCAACCTCCAACTGGGAACAGTCATGGGAAATTGAAAGATAGGAAGACATGCATAATTTAGCCTGGCTGACAAATTAGCATTCATTCCAGTCCATGAATACACTGCTTTAGCCTGACCACAATTAAAGTGTCAGCTTAGCTTTTAATTCAAGGGGAATTACAAGGATCAGAAGAAAAAAATAACAGTTTCTAAAGTCTTTTATTCAGAGTACTCAAAACATCTTGAATTAAAATGAAAGAACAGCTCATTTACTTTCACCTTCTTTTGACACTGGTATCCACAGACCAAGAGCAATGCAACATGGGGTTTGCTTGGGACAATTCTGGGACCCCAAGAATTATTGGTACCTCTGATGATGATCATTACTTGAACAAATTTTTCAAACATTAGTTAGAGCTCCCGTTGGAATTTAGCCTGATCTGTGTCAAATATCACTGTTAATTATTTAAAAAATTTGGATTTGAGAAATGCTGCCTGAAATACAATAATTTAGTAACTCAGTATAAACAATCTTTTAAAATTAGAAAACAGGTTCACAGAGGCTTAAAAATTCAAAACAGGGCACATCTGGAGATGAAGTTATATGTTAAAATGCTCCCTGATCTCAAGTTGCTTTCTCAAAAATGCAAGGATTTAATTTATTGTAGATTATTTGGACTTCTTTCCAGGCTTTGTTTTCTCAACCTGGGAGGTCATTTCTGGAGGGGATGAACAATAGTAGTCAGTTAGAGAATTGTTATTTTTTCAAATAGGAAACTTCTGTGCTTGTATTTTTGTCCCAAATATACAAGAAAATACATGGGGTATGTGTATGTGTGTGTGTTTCTCCTAAATCACACAAGAGGATCTCCTGAGGATATATTTGAGGCTAGCAAAAAGGAATTTTTATTTATTTATTTAAGTTTCTTAAACATAATCCAGTTTCCATTTTTCTAATAAGTTCTCAACAAATTCAAAGCACATTGTATATGTGTGTGCATGTGTCTATGTATGCATATATAATGTATGTGTGTGTATATATTTATTTACTTATTTTAACACTATACACCATTTGTGCACCTTTCTGAAATCAGTCTACATGAAGGTCACTGCAGTTGTATCTGTTCTTTCTGTAGCCTATGACCCTGTAAAACACAGCTGGTAACGACCTAAAAACATATTTGGCTGTGATTGTGAAGGGTCAGAGTATACTTGCTAATGAGTCACCAGATAGAGTTAATTCTAAAATAAATGAAGAGTCTTCATGGTATTAAAAACAGTCAGATGAAAAGTGAAAACCAAGCCAATCACCAAAGCATTCTTACAGTGTTTCACAGGCATAATGCTGTTTATCCAATGTGTCAGCATACACTGAGAGTTCACAGCATACACGTCAAAGAGAGAGGCATTTTGTCACGTAAACAAAAATTTTAATGATCTCGTAGAAGGCTGTTATATACTTTAGAAGAAAAAATGCACACATTTTATTGTAAGCATCAAATGAACCAACGTTTAGAGGGAAGACAGCAAAGACTATACTCTAGATCATGGGGTTTCTTTCTTTCAACAGTTTAATTGAATTTCAGTGAGAAATGGTGGTTTTGGTCTCCTTCCAAACCATTTTCTAATTTATTCCTCCCTGTTCTCTAAGAATCCTGCAGCCCCAGACAGAAGAAGAGCTAGCAGGAGGAGTTGATACTTTGGTGAGAAAGGAGACCATTTTATTTTAATTTCTTACTTTGAACGCCTGCCCCTTCAAACACCAATTATGTAATAAGTAAATATAGATTAAATGCTATGTCATGATGTGATGATTGGCATCATGACTGAGCAAAGGAAAGGTTAGGATGTGCTCTCTTTTGGGAGAAGTTTGCAGTCTCCCACCATGCTACTGAGACACTGGACCAGCCGGGGTGTGCCATGCAGGGTCCCCAGGAGGCTATAGAAACACAGAGCCTCCAGGCACTGGAGCAGTCATTTAGCCCTTGGAGAAGATAAGACCTCCAGTCAGTAATTTTTTTTAAGTGTTTAAACTTGATAAATAGACTTCAATTTTTTAAATTTCAGATTAATATGAGGGTACAGTTAGAATACATTATTTGTATTTGTCAGACAAAGTCCAAGTTGTAGTTGAGCCCTTCACCCAGGAGGTGTGCTGTGTACATTATGTCCATTAGGTGGGAGCTTACCACTCCCTCCCCCTCCTTTCCCCTCCTTATTCCCCTCCATCTTCCCTACACTTGGATTTAATTGTGTTTTTCTTTTGTGTGGGGGTGTAGTTGTTTTTCTATTGGTTACATATTAGTATGAGTACATTGGATACTTGCTCTCCCATTCTTGTGATACTTTATTAAAGAGAATGCCCCAGCAAAACTGCAACAAAAAAATAGCCGTGCATTGTGGCAGGTGCCTGTAGTCCCACCTACTTGGGAGGCTGAGGCAAGAGAATCATCTAAGCCCAGGAGTTGGAGGTTGCTGGGAGCTATGTGATGTCATGGCACTCTAAGGAGGGTGATAAAGTGAGACTCTGTCTCTATCAGAAAAATAGATAAATAAACAAGTAACCCCTGAGTAGGCCCAATTAAATTTTAAGATATTCTCACAAAGAAAATTTCAGGCCCAAATGTTTTCACCACATAACTCTACCAAAAATTAAAAAGAGAAATAACATCAACTGTGCTCTGACCTTTTCAGAAAACTGAAAGGGAGCACCTACATCCTAATTATTTTAAGGACATTACATTTCTGTATCAATACCCAAACCAGATGATGATATTATAAGAAACAAAAGCTACCAGCCAATATCCTTCATGAATATAGAAGCAACAATTCTAAAGTAAATTTTAGCAAATAGAGTCCAACAATAAGTAAAAGAAATCATGACCATCATGGCCAAAAGGCCTTTGTACTGGAAATACAAATTTAATCTTTGAAAATCAATGCATATAATTCTCATATTCACAGAATAAATAAGAAAACGTGTATGGAGATCTAAATAGATGCAGAAAAGCATTTGACAAAGGTTAATGTTTATTTGTGATCAAAAAAATACTCTCAAAAAATTAAGGAAAGATTGAAGCTCCCCCAACCTAATAAGAAACATCTATGAAGAACTCTTTTAATTCCTTGGTCCCTTCAGAAGTAAATGTTTGCTAAAGAACTTCCTCAATGCCTTTCAGCAAGTCATGAGAACCCCAGGAATTGCCCACAGGCACAGAGTAATCTGCAAGGAACTCAAAATAACTCTGCTTATAGCTGAAATTATTGAAATTATTTGCTGGATAATGCAAATTATATAAATTCACCGTCTTTTTATACCTGAATAGTATTCCTTAGTATACACATGCTACAGTTTATTAACCCATTTATGGGGTGATGGGCCCTTGGGATGATTCCACATCTTTGTCACTGTGAATTGAGAAGCAACAAACATTCTAGGACACGTGTCCTTAAAATGCTGGGGTTTTTTGTTTGTTTGTTTGTTTGTTTTTCTGAGCAGATAACTAGATTGAAAGATCAAATGGAGGGTCTACTTTTAGCTTTTTGAGGATTCTCCATACTTCTTTCCAAAGAGGCTATTTGTTTGCAATCCCAACAACAGGGGAGTTGAAAAGCATTCTTTTTTTTTTTTTTTAGAGACAGAGTCTCACTTCATCACCCTCAGGAGAGTACATGGCATCACAACTCACAGCAACCTCCAACTCCTGGGCTTGGGCAATTCTCTTGCCTCGGCCTCCCAAGTAGGGAGTGGGACTATAGGTGCCCACCACAATGCCCAGCTATTTTTTTGTTGCAGTTTAAACCAAAGCCTAATTCAGAGCAAGACCCTAATTTTCCTTGATCCTATAAGGTTGAAATAGGTGTGGAAGCTGTAGAAGAAAAATTTGAAGTTAGCAAAAGTTGGCTTACTGGCCTAAGAAAAGAAGTAATCTCCATACCATAAAAGTGCGAGGTGAAATAGGAAGTTATTCAGAAGATCTAGCTAAGCTCACTAGTGAAGGTGGTTATACTAAGCAACAAATTTTTAATGCAGACAAAAACAATCCTCTATTGGCAGAAGATGTTATCTAGGATTTTCATAGCTAGAGGGGAGAAGTCAATGCCTTGTGTCAAAGCTTCAAAGGATAGGCTGATTCTCCTGTTAGGGGCTAATGTGACATCAGGTTAAAGTTAATGCTTACTTATCATTCTGAAAATCCTAGGGATCTTAAGAATTATAGCAAATATGTAAACTCTGCCAGTGCTCTCTAAATGAAACTCAGCTAAATAAAATGAAGCATGGATGATAGCACTTCTGTTTACAGCATGGTTTACCAAATATTTTAAACC
>NW_003852397.1:9037900-9038967 GCF_000181295.1 Otolemur garnettii | reverse complement strand
TTGCAATGACAACAAAGGATTTAGAATATTTCAAAGTAGTAGCAGGGTTTGAGAGGGTTGACTTCAATTTTGAAAGAAGTTCTACTGTAGTAAAGTGGTTATCAAAAAGCATCTCATGTTATCGAGAAATCTTTTATGACCAAAGGAGTCAATTGATGTGGCAAAAACTTTGTTGTTATTTTAAGAAATACCACAGCCACCCTAACCTTCGGTAACCGTCACTCTCCTTAGTCAGCAGCCGTCAACATCAAGGCAAACACTTCCACCAGCAAAAAGATTATGACAAAGCTGAAGGCTCTGATGATTGCTAACATTTTCAGCCAAGTATATGCACATATTTTAGACATAGTACTATTCCACATGTAATAAACTACAGTACTGTGTAAATACAGCTTTTCTATGTCCTGAGAAACCATTTACTCATGTGACTCTCTTTATTATAATATCCACTTTACTGGATATCAGAAGTGGTCTAGAACTGAATCTTCAATATCTCCAAGATATACCTGTATTTATATTTTATCTTTTTTAATCTCTCTTAATAATTATACATTTATAATTATTTAAATTATAAGTAATATTATTATAATTTATAGTATTATTATTAGTAATAAGTACTATTTCTTCTACTTTTGTTGGAATTGAATTATATTCACACTCCTCTTTTGAGGTGGAAGCTAAAATAATTAGTTTAAGATCTTTAACCTTTTCTAATGAGTGTTTAATGCCATAAACATCTTTCTGAGCACTGCATAAGCCGTATCACATAAATTTTGATATGCTGTGCTTTTGTTTTCATTTCTTTCAAAATACTTTCTCATTATCTTTGTGATTTTTTTTCCTTTGGCCTATGAGTTATTTTGAGGTACGTTATTACGTCTTAAAACATTTATGAATTTTCCAGATATCACTTTGTTGTTGAATCCTAATTTAATTCCATTTTGTTAGGAGAACATACTTGAATTATTTTAAATGTGTTAATACTGGTATTATGTCCCAGAAAAATATGTATCTTTAAAATATTCCATTTTTACTTAAAAATAATTATCATTCTGCTGGATGTTTGG
>NW_003852397.1:9030907-9032423 GCF_000181295.1 Otolemur garnettii | reverse complement strand
CCCTGGATTAACTTGCAGGAAGTGATTTATTAAACGAGTAGGAGCAATAATGCTAGAGAGACAGGATTTGGAGTCAGATCATCATTCATTAGAGAGGAAAACTGGAAACCCTTTGCCAGCACCTGTAGTAGACATTTTCTTTTCTTCTCTTCAGCATCCTATCTCCCTTTCACATTTGGCTGGAGTCTTCATTATGTCTGGTCTTGGAAGGAAAAATTTCCCCATTCCTGTTATAAAGGCAACTGGATAGGGCACAGGACATGTGATCAAGTCTTAAGACTTTATATATGTGAAGAAAATGAGGCAAAGACAAAAAGGGAAGGTTATAATTTGTTGATAACAGTCCCACTACAGTGGTGCAGTCACTGTATCTATACCTCTCCGGCTGAAGATACTGGTGTGTTTCCCATGTCTTGATCTGAAACTACCTGTTTTCAGGCCTGTAGTCCAGTGTGCTTCTGCAAGCCTTAGAGATACTTTCATGAGTATGCTTCATTTTTCATGTGCCAACTAGAGTCAGAGTCTGCTGTACACAAACAGAAGCCCTCACAGAAAGAGCCTCACAAAGTTTACACAGAAATATTTAGCTCTGTTCTTTTAAAATGAGTTTTCTTCCAGTTCTGTGAATTTTCTTGACCTTTTAAACATCATGCTATTCTTAGTCTTCTGAGATCTCTTCTATTGCTGTAAGAAGTGCCTTGGGCTTCCAGGGAGCAGAGCAGTGCTTTTCTCAGGCTAAGATATATATACAAAGGGTGCCAAAACTGCACATTTTAAATAAGGAAAAATCTATATTAAAATTGTAATGCTCAAGTCACATTTGACCTCTGCAATTACAAGAGGGGCTCAAACAAGACTTGTATTTATTTTTTGTTATTTGTATATATTGATTTCTACTTTTCTAATACCATTTTTTCCTTTTTTAAAATGTGTATATATTTTTGGCATCCTCTTTGTGTATGTATATGTATGTGTATTTATATATAATTATATACATATGTATGCATTACACACACATACATATGTATTACACACATCTCTCCCTATACATATAGGGAGAGAGAGAAATAGAGATGTGTGTGTATATGCATGCACAATAACTTTAGTGGTTCTTGTGAGGAAGTATTTTTGATCCTATGTATGTATTAAATTGAATGTTATTGTTCCCTACCATTACATTATCTATTTTCCTCTTCTGTTTATTAATAGAGCTGCCCACATATACCTGTGTTGGCTGAGCTGTGTGGCCAAAACTGTAGAGACTTCCAGCTGAACATGACCATGGGTAATGAGCATAATCCAAAGTCATCTGCACAGCTTCCCCTTCAAATCTTCTAGAATGGTGCGGGGCTTCCATGTTCTCTCCACCCACCTGGGAACTGGTGAATGCCTTTGACTCTGTAGACAACATTACCCAAAATAACTTCCTTAGACCCAGAGGGAGATGGAAGCCTTGTAACATCTGTAAATATGGCACACCTGAGTTCTGATGGCCTTGTGGACAAATGCCTGCCTA
>NW_003852397.1:9030072-9030474 GCF_000181295.1 Otolemur garnettii | reverse complement strand
AAGGGTACAAAATCCATTGCCAAGCAGATGGGATTTCCCTCCCCTGTGAGAAGGGTTTGCAGTATACTCCATACAAACAAGTGAGCAGAGTTCAAATGGCCTCCCATTCTATCCCATAGGTGAGACCCTATAAAAACTGGACCTCCTTCCCCTACTAGGGTGCCATGGCACTCTCCTGCCAGGCGTAAAACTGTATAAAACTGTACATATTCTCTACCTGCAATTCTGAACTCCCAGCACTCTCACCCCAAGGTCTGGAAGCCTGTCCCCCATAGAGTTCAGATTCTTGGGCATTTTCTCAAGAGGTGTGGACAGGGCAAGGGCTGTTACTGGTCTGTGCTGATTCTGCAGCATGGGAGTAAGGAGAAGAAGGTCAACTGAGAGGGAACCATAAAGGACTGG
>NW_003852397.1:9004233-9029691 GCF_000181295.1 Otolemur garnettii | reverse complement strand
TATGACTCAAACAGCTTCTGATCTGCAGGGGAATATAGCCAGGACAGAAACAAATTCTGCAAAGTTGTTCTGTTCTGTCAGCAACATCAGTCAGGGGTGGGGTTGGAACTGAGTGAACCACCCCAGCCTCCATTAAGCACCTGAGGTTGTCAGGCCTCGCCTCCCCCTTCCAGATAGTGGTAGAGAGCGTTGACTTGGCTGAGGAGACATACATCTCCCTGTGACTCAGGCAGGCACAAACCTCTGGAGAATCTGCTCATTGGATTATAATGGGTCACAGCCCTGTGGAGTTACCAGTGACTGGGTGTGATAGAGGTACAAGGTAGGGAAGGAGGCATCAACTTTCCCAGACTAATTTATTTTCTGGGTGGGTCCTTCTGACCTCACAGAGCACTGGAGTAAGAAACACTTGAGCTGCCAGCAGACCCCTGCTATCTGGTTGCTGGAGACCTTTTGAACTCTCCCACTTGAGACCAGTGCTGATTGGGACAATTGATTAGGATCTCTTTAACTGGGCCAATCACCCAAGGACTATCCACAGTGGTACCCTGCGTGTGTGGTTGTGGGAAGGTTTTATTTTCCTTTTTCAATTGTTGCCTATGGGGGGAAGGGATGACTTAATTGCTGGTATTTCAACCCAGAGAAACTGATTCACTAGGGTAGGACAGAAACCAACTAAAAATAAGACAGAGCCACTTACCCCCACCACACCAAACAGGCCCCCAGTTTCTGAGGCCATAGCATTGCATGGGTCCTTGGCAAAGCTCTAGGGGAAAAGGTATAGACACCAGTCCCAGCTTTTGGGCAAAGGCCTGGATAATCACTACTGGAGCCCCCAGCCTAACTTCTCCTTATCTGCTCATCTAGCCAAATGGTGTAAAATAATCATGGGGCAGAATCAGCAAAAAACTCTGGTAACATGAATAACCAAGGGAGATCAACCCACCCCCCAAGGAAGGATATGGCAGATGCAACTTAAGATCCCATTCATAAACAGCTGGCTGAGATATCAGAAATTTAATTCAGAATCTGGATTGCAAATAAGATTAATAGAATACAGGAAAATTTGGAATTAGAAATTCAAGGAGCATTTCAAAAGTTGTCTCAAGGATTCAACGAATTCAAACACAAAATCACCAAAGATTTTAACACATTGAGACAAGAATTTGCAGCCCTCAAAGATCTGAGAAATACAATAGAATCCCTCAGTAACAGAATGGAGCAGGCAGAAGAAAGGATTTCTGACATTGAAGACAAAGCTTTTGAATACTCCTAAACTCTCAAAGAGGATGAAAAATGGAGAGCAAAAAATGGATCATTCACTGAGAAAGCTCTGGGATAATTTGAAGAAAACTAGTATTTGCCTTATAGGGATCCCTGAAGGTGACAAAGTTGCTTTGCAAAGCACAGAGTCTCTTTTTCATGAGATTACAAAAGAGAACTTTCCAAGCATACCAAAAGATTCTGAAATTCAGATAGCAGATAGTTTCAGAACCACAACATGATTCAACCCAAATAAGACATCTCCCAGGAACATCATAATTAACTTCACTAAAGTGAATATGAAGAAGAAAATTCTGAAAGCATCCAGACATAAGAAAACCATAATCTACAAGGGGAAGAATATTAGAATGACTGCAGATCTCTCTGCCGAAATCTTTCAAGCTACAATAGGATGGTCATCTACTTTTAATCTACTAAAACAAAATAACTTTCAACCCAAGATCCTGTATCCACCTAAACTGAGTTTCATTTATGATGCAGAAATTAAATACTTTAATGACATTCACATCTTGAAGAAATTTGCCATAACTAAACTAGCTCTTCAGGATATTCTCAGACCTATCCTCTCAATGACCAGTGCAATCCTCCACCACAAAAGTAAACTCACTCAGAAACTTTTGATCAAATTCCAACTTCCCCAGTGGCAAAAGGATTAAAAATAACCACTGGAATAGCCGGTGTTGTAACAGGAGCCTATAGTCCTAGCTATTCAAGAGGCTGAGGCAAGAGAATCAACTAAGGCCAAGACTTGGAGGTTGCTGTGAGTTGCGATGCCACAGCACTCTACCAAGGGTTAATAACTGAAACTCTGTCTCAAAAATAAAATAAAATAAAATAAAAATGTCCACTGAACTTTCAAGTGTCAGCCTAGGTACAACAGAGAAACAGTAATTATGTTACAATTTAAACATGGGATATTTAATGTAAAGAATTATTAAAAAGTGATGAGAACAAATATGAAAATGAAAAGAGGAAAGGTAGCCAAGGAAGAACAAATTTGAAAAGAGCATTCAACTCACCTTGAAAAAAATGTGATTGCTGTCCAGTGGATGTCAAGAACGTTTGCTAGGACCTCCTGTAGAGATGGTCCATAGTCACCAGGCAAAAAGAAACAACTCTCTAGGGCACAGGTGATCTGAAGTGAGGAAGTGAGAGCACAGAAGGAGTCTGGGCATGAAAATGCAGCATCCTTCTGCTTGGGGGTTGGGTTGGGAAGCTCTGAGATACTCAGAATGACAGCCATGCAGCCAGGTTGCTGACTGGTCAGCACTGCAGTGCCCTCTACATTCATGTCACCCAAGACTAAA
Source organism: Otolemur garnettii (assembly GCF_000181295.1). Taxonomy (NCBI): domain Eukaryota; kingdom Metazoa; phylum Chordata; class Mammalia; order Primates; family Galagidae; genus Otolemur; species Otolemur garnettii. Next base: position 9,027,100 of record NW_003852397.1, on the reverse strand, counting down.
GTGAGGGTGTAAGTAGCTGTTACTAGCAATTGTGCACAAGTCAAATTTGTCTGGGGCTTACACTATTCCATCATTTCCTGAATCAGGAAGTACAGTATCCCATGTTTAAATTGTAACATAATTACTGTTTCTCTATTGTACCTAGGCTGACACTTGGTACTATAAATACTGTGTTTGTGTTTCAATATACATCATCTTAGGGTGATTCCATGTTGTTGTAAGTAAGATAATGCATTAATAAAATCTAGTATCTTGCAATAGCCTAGATGACCACAACACTTCTCCCAGCATAATCCTTTTTATGTCTCATGAGATGCGATGTGATTATAAAGCAGAAACACTGATAATCAGAGAACAGTAATATGGGGTGTGGCAAAATCAATGAAATAAGTATACAGCCAGCAGGAGCCACTACAAAAGATTGAGACTTTTAATATCACATAAAAGGAATTTAAGATAGAGATTGAGTATTCTTTCAATGGTCTTATTAATTTTGCTTTCAAAATATTTGTTCTCATGTTGTAATTGTTTTCATAAAAGAGATATTTATGAAGACATATTTCTGTGATGGAAGTTTAAATACAATCAAGACATTTTAGAAATTGGAATTGTTAGCAGAGTGAACCCAATCTGAGATGTTTAGATCATAAGATTTTATCTCTATACGATCTGAGTATTGCTAGGCACATTTTGAATAAACATGTAACAATAATATCTGATTAAATAATATTAAGAAAAGGTTTTTGGAAAATGAAAAAAATTAACAAATAAAAGAAATAGAGAAATTTGATAGGGATTCTAACATCCACCATCCATATCCGAGGTATAGGTGCTACAATTAAATGTAAGTAGCATTTCATCAGTTGATGAAGAGTCATAAGAAGGGAAGCTGGAGAACATTGATGTTATGAATATTTTTTTCCATTACCATGTTTTTAAAATTATGCAATTTGGATTTTAAGCCTCAAAAGTTAAAGTTTTTGTCCTATATGTTGGATTTCCTCACCATGTGGCATGTTATTTTATTCATTTATTTTGTTTTGATTTTGTGTGCTTGTCTGATTCAGGCTGGCACCAAATAAACTTAGGTGCTGTGGGTCATATACGACCATCAGAGCAGAGATCAGCCACCCATGTTATACTCTGTCTGGGGTGCTGGTTTTGCATTCTCTCGCCATCAGAAACCCATCTCTGACAATCCATTTTGATCTACTGAGTACAAAAATTCATCTCTAGAAATACCTAGAAGAGCATTTGCTGCAAATATTTTATTTTTAATTATGGTTATATTCTATTCTTGAGGCATTAGAACATGAAAACCCTTTCAGGAGCCTTGGAAAACCAGGCACCAGCCCACATTTGTTTTCCCCATGGGCCTGGATTAACTCCTGAAATACACACATACTTGAAAACATTACAATTACAATTCTTTCAAAATATATACTAGCTCAGACCTTTTACTTTCAGTTTCTTTGCCACTGGTCTAAATTGGAGGGTTAAGTTTTGTAATTTTCAGAAGGAATAGTCAGTCTCACTTAAAGTGTTATATAGAAATGTAATCATTGCAATGTATTAATATCATTGCTATGCTGTCATGAGCACTATTTTCATATTGCTGATGTTAGACAATTAACCTGGTTCCAAAATGTAAGCAATTAACCCCTCCAGGACAGGTAAAAGAAAAACATCTTTAATATAAATAAGAAATTATGGCCAAGTGCAGTGGCTCTATAATCCTAGCACTCTGGAAGGCCAAGGTGGGTAGACTGCTTGAACTCAGGCCAACCTGAGCAAGAGTGTTACCTTGCCTCTACTGAAAATAGAAAAATTAGCCCATAGCAGTAGTGCACACCTGCAGTACCAGGTTCTCAGGAGGCTGAGGCCATTGGATCGCGTGAACACAGAAGTTTGAGGTTGCTGTGAGCTAAACTGATGCCATGGCACTCTAGCCTGGGCAACAGAGTGACTGTCTCAAAAAAAAAAAAAATTATAGGAGAGGTGGGCATTGTGGAGGGCGCCTGTAGTCCCAGCTACTTGGTAGGCTAAGGCAAGAGAATTGCTTAAGCCCAAGAGTTTAAGGTTGCCGTAAGCCGTGATGCCACAGCACTCTTCTAAGGGTGACATAATGAGACTCTGTCTCAAAAAATAAATAAATAAATAAATAAATTACAGTAATTTTATATTGACAATTAATATTCCAGATCTTTGCATTTGCATAGTCAAGAAATCATTACTTTTTCCCCAGCCAGTATATCTCACAGATCTGTGGAGCATACCTCTCAAATGTAATGGCTTTGATAGGACTCAAGGAGCTGGAGTGGATTATACTGTCAGCAAACCACCAAACAGTGGCCCTGACCTTTTTTGGTTGCAAGTTTAACTTTGGGAAGTGTTTTGGAGGTTTCTTTTTTTTTTTAATTTTAGCTAGCATATTATTTATTTATCAAAAATAAAAAACATAGCCATTCATTATAAATTATACAAATAAAAGTATTGAAAAATCTGAAAATTGAAATTATTTACATTTTCAGTTATAATTATTAGAAAATCAAATTCTCTACAATACAAACATTTGTTTAAAGATAGTTCTAGGTCTTTTTTCCATGAACTTGAATACCATATGAGAATTTGAAAGCTTATTTGCTCCAATACCTTGTTTTCAATAGAAGTGGCTAAAACATTTACTTTCCTTTTTGTTTTTTTGGAGTAAGACCTGGTTGCTTCCAGTTGTGGTATAAAATCCATTTTTCATCACTCCTCACAATCTGATCGACAAATGGTTCGTTGTTGCATAGAATAAGCGAAGGCAAGGGTTGAAAACGATTGCTCTCTAATTTCAGTCACCTCCTCAGGCACCCACTTAGGGAACTTTTTCACCATTCTGATTTGGTTCAAATAATAAGCAACTGTAGAATGGCTGACACTGAGGTGAGGGCTGTTAGTAGGTAAACAGTTTAGGAGTTACTGGGTAGGAATTCCTCGTGTGGTCAGGAAACAGAGGTAGAAAAGTTGAACAAAAAGTCAGGTGGAGAGTATTGTTAGAGAATGGGACCACAAACTTAGAGCCACCCAACAACCCTCTTTTTCTGTACTAGGCAAAATCATAGGAACCAGCCCAAATTCCCTCAAAATTTATGAATAAGAGATCCAGCCTGGTTGCTGTAATCTATAGTCTGTTAGATGTTTTGTATTAGAAAATGAGGGAGTGATTTCTTATCATCCAGTGTAAGTTTCATTGAAGTTTTAATGATCAAATGAGCAGATGTTTATGTAAAAGAGCTTAAAAGGTAAAAATATTTTCATGTCTTGGTGATGCCATTATTATCAGTATTACTCTTCCAGGTTTATAGGTTGAATGACTGGGCAGGCCACTGACAGCGGCACAGAACACTGAGACTGAGTTTGGAAGTGGAGACAGGAAATCATAAACCCTGAATAAATTCTGCAATTACATTATAGTGCTAGCCCTAATTAACAAAATACAGTAGACTATTTTGACAGATGCCTAGATACATCAGCAATAGTTGCAGCATAATCCCTGATTAAATTTACCAAGTCTTTTTAATCACTCAAAGCAAAAACATGTTTGACCACAACTCAGATTGGAAATAAACATATTTCATTTTCACTAAGTATCAACGTGATGACTGGTCTAATGTCCTAATATGTCTTGACAATAAAAAGGCAGAGTGTTATCTTTTCCTAAGATACATGGAAATAGAATATTAATAATGCACACATGCAGGACACTTAAATACTCTTTATCTCTTTGAAAATACTCAAAGTGCTTAACAAACATTTATTGTCCTAAGAGAAAGAGTTAAGAGAATGTACTAGGGCTCATATTTAGCAAAGTATCTCAAGAATGGAAGAAAAAGTAGCCAATGTATACGGCCTTACATGAAACCAATTTATAGCTTTCTTGTGAAAGCTATAACCCAATTATAGCCCAAGAAGAAGGGGAAAGGGGAGGGGGGAGGATGGGTGGAGGGAGAGTAATTGGTGGGATCACGCCTGTGGTGCATCTTACAAGGGTACATGTGAAATTTACTAGGTATAGAATATAAATGTCTTAACACAGTAACTTAGAAAATGCCCTGATGGCTATGTTGGCCAGTTTGATGAAAGCATTTCAAATTGTATGTAAAACCAGCACATTGTACTCCATGATTACATTAATGTATGCAGCTATGATTTAATTAAAATATATATATAAGGAATCTTTTTTTTTGAGAGATAGAGAGAGAGTCTTACGATATTAACTTCAGTGGAGTACCATGGTCTCACAGCTCACAGTTACCTCAAACTCTTGGGCTCAAGCGATTCTCTTGTCTCAGCCTCATGAGCAGCAGGGACTGTAGGCATCCACCACAAGGCCTGGCTATTTTTTCAAGACAAGGTCTTGCTCTGGCTCGGGCTGGTCTGGAACCCATGAGCTCAGGCAATTCACCTGCCTCTACCTCCCAGAGTGCTAGGATTATAGGCATGAGCCAGCACCACACCTGGCTCAAATATAAGGAATCTTAAGCACAGTGAACTCATTTCATTTGCTTAAAAATATATGAAAAGCAATTGGTGGAACTCAGAAGAGAGACCAGTTTCCCAGATTTCTTTTTCTCTTTTTAGTTTTTTTTTTTTTTAAAGAGACAGAGTGTCTCAGTTTGTTGCCCTCAGTAGAGTGTCACAGCTCACAGTTTCCCAGATTTCCAGCTTCTTCAACTGATATTTTCCCCAAAGATCATAATTCCTTTCATTGTAATTGTAATTTCAGATTATTAATCAGACTTCACAACCTTTTTTCTTTTTCTTTTTTTTTGAAACAGAGTTTCACTTTGTTGCCTTCAGTAGAGTGCCATGGTGTCACAGCTCACAGCAACCTCAAACTCTTGAACTCAAGCGATCCTCTTGTCTCAACCTCCCAAGTAGCTGGGACTACAGGCACCTGCCTCAACACCCAGCTGTGTTGGACACGGAGTATCACTTTGGCTCAGGCTGGTGTCAAACCTATGAGCTCAGGCGATCAACCCACCTGGCCTCACATACATTTTTCTTAAATTCATTTTTTATTAAATGTCACTGGAGGAGATATTCTATTCTTGAATAAGAAGTAACTAATACTTTACTCTTCACCTCTATTTATTGATAACACATTATGAAAGCTCTGTTCTTTATGTTTCTGATGCATTGTCTTTTGATACTTAATGCCCACAGGTTCTATTCTTACTGAACACACGATGGAACACGGCATCTGTCTACCAGAGTTCTGAGAGTCAGGCAGTCTCCTCCCAGCTTTGCCAGTTAGCTGCAAATAGCAAAAAAAAACTGCTTCATGACAACTCCAACATACTGTGGTTTATGCATTTCATATATGAGGCCCACGGATACACACTGCAGTTTTCCTGCTGTGTAATTGTTAAAACGGCTGCTTCCAGACATTATTTGTTCACTCTACACAAAAAGAACAAAAGTAGGGAAAGAAGGCATCAGAAGACACGGCACCTGGACGCTCCTGGTTTCAACGAGGCGTGGCATTTAATGCTTGCCTTTTATTTAAAAGATAGGAACCCTAGATAAACAAGCCTCACAATCTGCTCTCCACCTCTGCCTTATTCCGTCTTTCCTTCTCAGATTGCGTAGCCAGCCATTGATCTACAGAGGACATTAGAAAGCACTGCGGGAGCGCTGCTTCTTACATATGGCCTGTACAAGCTCTCTCTGGCTCCCAGAGTCATAAATGGAATTTTTTCATACACTAGACATGGACAGAAGTTAAAATAATCAATACAAGAGCTGTACACCCTGTAACAAAAAGCAAAGAAGCGCTCTTACAATAAAGTGTCCAGGGCTTGAGGTACATTACGTTGCTTCAGCTACATTTTCCTTCCTCTGAACTTTTCCCATTGTGTGTGTTTTTAACAATAGGGAGACCTGTAAATAGCAAGGTACGAACTCATCCTCATGAGGATGTTTGTATTCACATTTTTAAAATGACTTTCTCCTCTTTTTCACTCAGAATTATCCTGCCTCTAGGAAAAAAACTAAAGTCAAAGCTACCTGGCAGGCTTGACATAATTTTGGGCAATGTTTGTGGCATTTGCTATGTGACCTGGAGCAAGAGACTAAATTTTTCTGAACCGTGTTTGTACCACCTAGAAACGGGATCTTTATAAATACAGCAGAAGGAGGCTATGAATGTCAGATGAAAGAGCATTTGTCAGTGTACATGTAAGTAGTTAGCCATGCATGATTTCATTCCCAGAGAACATTTTGGGGAGTGGTGGACAGTTCTGAGTGTGTAAAAAGGAAAGAGATTGCTTATTCTCCCAGAGCCAGCATCTGCCAAAGATGATGAGGACAATAATAATGATGATAATTGTCATTTGTTGCCAATAGTCATTACTGACAATATTTGTCTATTGTTATTATTACTATTATAGTTAGCATGATTTCTGGGGCTTTCTATGGGTCAGGTGCTTTGCTAATGAACCCAGACACATCAAGAATCTTGGATCCTTTGTTCCTCACAAAAACTCACGTTACATATGGAGAAACTAAGATTTGTATGATGGAATAATGAGCTTAGAATTATGCTAATAAGTTATGGCACTAAATTGAATTTTTGATCGAATAATGAGCTTAGGATGTTTGATCAAATAATGAACTTAGAATTATGCTACTAGTAAGTTATGGCACTAAATTTAATTTTTTTTGGATTGGGGTCAAATTATTTTCTAGGAAATAATATTCTAGGTATTCAATTAAAAAAATTGAAATTATTCCAACCCATTCTTTTTAAGCTGTGAATTGTGCATCTCCTTAACAGAAACATGAGCTCTTGACAGTATATGACATGTGGGTCTCGTTCATTGCTGTATTTCTACAGACTAGGAAAGTATTCCCAATGAATGAAAGAATGAATGAATGACCCAATGTCTGATTATCAGAATCAGTACACATTGCTATAGAAGATCTTTCTTCAGGTGTTCTGGCAAATCATCACACAGTTTTTCCCAGTCCCTTTAACTAGTAATGAAACTTACTCACACATTGAATCATAAAGATATAAACCTTTATAGAATATTTCTCATCTTTGGAAATAGATATTTTTTTAAAATCTCAGAAGCACTCCTTGTGTATTGATGTTTATGACTGATATGATGCTATATTAGCAATTTTTGAAAATAACAAAATAGACTACCATAAAAAATCAAACAAGATACACAACAAGTCATACAGAATAAACCAAACATGTAAAATATACAAATATGTGCTTGGAAAAATGAAGTTGGAAGGGGCTTTCCCAGGACCAGATAAGCCAGTTGGAGATGTGAAAGAAGGATATCTCAGGCTAGGAACATCAGCAAAGGCGGAGAATGAGCAGACAGAGTGACCGGAGGAAACAAAACCTGGTCTGTGCCCAGGGGTAAGCTGCAAGCTTGGAGGTAGAAGCAGGGTTTGAAATGTGGCTTGTGGTCAGATAAGAAGTTATGTGAATGCCAGAGAAGATCAAATTTTATGATAAGGAATCTTGGAGGAGGTTGGGGAGAAGATGGTGAAGATGGTTAAATTAAATTTCAAGATATTCAAGAGAAGATGTCAAATGTCAGTTATAAAGATGTATTGAGAACTCAGTTGAGAGAGTTGGGCTGAATAAAGAAATATGTGTGTCATCTGTGTGTAAGTGGCTATGGCCCCCAGTGAGGCAGTTCAGAGTCAGCAGAGTGGAGGCTGGAGCTGAGCTTTGTGGTGCCACAACAGCTAATGGTCAAGTGGAGGGAGGTCCAGTCATAAAGCTGTTTCATAATCCAGACAGGTGCCAAGGAAGACCTGATCTGGCAAGAGGACAGTAGAACCAGAAAGAAGGGAAAAGTAAAAAGACACTTCTGTGATTCTGGGGGGTTTAAATACAAAGGACACTAACTAGTATACAAGTGACCGTCAGTAATTCCCAGGTCTGCAGTTCATCACCATCGCCTAGGGATGCTTTTACTGATGCAAACTCCTACTCTTCACTTTTCCACAAGCTTTCCCCCCAAATCAGCTTCAAAAGGTTAGTGAAGAGACCAACGAGCTGGTAACTAAAGTCACCTCTATATTTGATATTACTGAGCAGCCAGATGTGAGAACTGCTGGCTCCAGTGGCCTATTTCAACCCCATTCCAGCTCAGTGATCTAAGTGACATTTACTGAAGTTGAAGCTATTCTAGATCTTCCTTTCCTTATCCAAAAAGTAGATGAAAATGATCAACATAGGAGTGCTCCTCAAAGGTACTTAAGATTGACAGGCGAACATTGCTACATGAATTTAAAACCAAAGCCCTATATGGGTAATTCATCCTCCTTAGCTTATTTCTCTGTGACAAATGTGATCATATTGGAGAATCTTCTGACAAAAGAAGTTGGGACAGAGTAGGGAGAAATCAGCGGGCCAGAGGTGGGATCCCAGCATGTGATGTGTAATCTAAAGAAAAATGTGCCACTGAAATGGGGAGGAGAGCACAGCAGAGCCTGTGTTGTTTGAAATGATAAAGGATAAGGCAGCCTGAAAAAAATTTTCACCTCCTGACATTTTCATAAGAGAAGTACATCGACAACAAAACTCAATGAAATGAAATAAGATGCACAAAGCTGAAGACTGTGGCATTATCTATAATTATGAGATACAACTTCGTGTCCAGCATTGGAAAAATGGCCAAATAAATTAGACACTTCCTGGATGGCTTTAATATGGAAAGCCATCCAGTATGTGGATGGCTGATTTACTTATTTATTATGCATATATAATATATTTTCATATATATCTACAAAATAAGGGCTGTCCGGAAAGTATACAGCCGTGTACGTTTCTATTTTCCATATTACATGGCTGGATGTTTCCCAGACAGCTTTCATATATATTCCAAAAAAAAAAAGCTAAGAAAATTTGAAAGAACCATTAAAAATGATAACCAATAAAATTATTTGAGAAACAAAATAGGATGATGGCAATTATGGGTAACAACACTGCAGCAAGATAGAGATTAGGCCTCAGGAGGTTGGTGTGGGAATGCAGATAACTCCTTCTATATTAGTAAAAAATATGTTTAGTTGCATATAGCAGGAAAACAAATATGCTAGTGTCTTTAGCAAGCCAAACATTAATTTCTTTTATATAAAATAATTCCTAAGGAAAATACTCAAGGGCTGATAAACTGCCTTCCTGGTATAACTGAGAACATAGTTTCCTCATTTTCTGTGGCATCATTCTGAGAAAATCTGTTCCATTCTTAAGGTCAACTCCTGCCCAAGGTTATATCCAGAGCCCTAGTTATTCCATGTTCCAGTGAGGAAGCGAAAGGAAGGAGGGCAGTAGCGCAGCATTTCTTTTAATAAACATCTGGAAATTCCCCCAATATTAATTCATCCATTGATATTTTATTAGCTGCAATTTTGTTATGTGATCATAATTGGCTTCAAGTGAGACTAGAAAACATAGTCCTTCAGCTGTACACATGCCATCCCAAGTCATTTCAGAATTATATTGCTGAGCAAGAATGAATGGGAGTTGGAGTACACAAATTTGTCACACTGTCCCATTAAGAGCATTCTAGTTATTTTACATAAGTCAGCCTCCTAACTCTCACAGAAAGTTCCAAAACTGGTCACTAGTTGTGAAAGCTTTAGGGAAACCAGTACCCCATTTCCAAACATATCCCTTGATTCCTTGATTCCTTATCCTGGAGGAAATAACTTGAACTCAGCTCATTATTTGTGTCCAGATATCTACACATTTTTTTGATTTTTTTGTACCAAAAAGCAGATCATACTAGACAAAAGTAATTGAGTGCTGCTGGGATTGATTTCAGAATTAGAGGAAAGCTGGGTATATACTGAGTATACACTGGTCTGGCATCCCTGTCCCTGCTGTAGCCCCAGTGTGTGTCTCTCTGTAATCTCTGGTAGGGAGAAGTTAGGAGGGCAGAGAAACATCTGTGTGATTACCAGCTCAAACACCCCTGATGTAGGGGCTCAGTCTCTGGACAGGTGGGCAATGCTTTAGTGCCCCACCAATAGCCCCTCATCTTTAACACTTCAGTACCCACAGAGCTGACCTTTACCTGTCAGAAATTGCACCTCTTTGCCTGAGGATATTCTCTTGCCTCCAGAATGGGGCAGGCCACAAAAGCCAGGGAATTAATGCCTCCTGGGAACCGTCCTCAATCTGTCACTGACTGGAGTTCCTGTAGAAATCTGTCAGCTTCCTCCCTCTGGAATATCTCAAAGACTGTGCTAGTCTCCGTCCTCTAGAGTCCCCCTGAGGCATTAAGCTCAGGTTACCCAGGTGGCCACTGCCTTTCTTTCCAGTCTCGTTTCTTCTTTTCCTTACTGATTGCTATGGGCTGAAAGTTTGTTTTCCCCACCCCAAATTCATATGTGAAGATTCTACCCCCTGTATGATAATATTTGGAGGAGGAGTCTTTGGGAGGTAATTACGATTAGACAAGGTCAAAAGAATGGAACTTGATGAATAAGATGAATAAGATTAGAGCTATGAATAAGATTAGAGCTCTTATGTATGTCCAAAGAGAGCTTGTTTCTGGCTGCTGTCCACACTGAGGACACAAGAAGACAGTGATCTATGAACTGGGAAGCAGGCCTTCACCAGATGCCAAATCTCTCAGCTCCTCCATCTTGGACTTCCCAGCTTCCAGAACTGTAAGAAATAAATTTCTGCTGTTTATACGCTATCTAATCTATAGTATAAAGTATCCATAAAGTTCACGTCCAATTTTAAATTAAAAAATATTTTAAATTGTGCATGAATTTTATGAACACCCTGTATTTCTGTCATAGCAGGCCGAACAGACTAAGACACCAATGTTTCCTTTATCTTTCAAGTAAATTACCTTCATTCTAGTCATTTACTCAGGGCCTGCTTCTGCGAAACTCAAATTAGGACACCGTGTTTTGAGGTGCTGAGATAGTGCTTTGGGACCAACCTATAAAAAGAGCAGTGGACACCCCAGTGCACAGGCCAGTGGCAGTTTTCGTGTGTTGGAGCTACTATAATCAGTGATGGGGAAGCCTAGACAACAGATCCAGGGAGGATAGAGCTTCAGGTAGATACTTCTTAATATACATTTAAATCCCATCCCTGCCTTTTCTCCACACAACTGCACACATATGTGCACATGCGAAGATATATCCACAATCCCAGATTTCTAGAAGGAATAACTGGGGTAAGAAAGAACAAGAAAGGCCAGGATTTTTGTTAGTCCAGTGAATGTTGATTTAATTGTGTGGTATCTCAACAAATGTGGTATGGTTTTTTCTCATGGTTAAGGCCTAAAAAATTCATGTATATGCACAAGGTCAAGAATCAACATGAAAATATGACAAAATCTACAGTGTTGTTGTAGTAATTTCTTTCTCACAGTTCTGTACATAGTATGAAGAAATACAACATCTGATGTTTGGATTTGAGAAATGACAGCAGTTTGATGGACGCTGATGGGCAGCCTATATCTGAGTCAAGCAGACGTGGCCACCCTGTGGGTTGAGCGAATGTCTTCCTTCCATAGGCACAACAAGAACAACCTCCAGAATAAAATGAGCTCCAGCGGTTACAAACTTCAAATCAGACCTCTGACACCAGAGGGAGGAGGGTCTGTGTTTCTTGGATAGCGACCTCCTACAGGGCTGGTTTCATGGATATGCAATGTGGGACCTGCAAATTCTGTAGCTAATCCCAAACTCCTATGAAAGACTAGGGCAGCTCTAGATCATAGTGCTTCACACCATCTTCACAATGCAGTTGTGCACTGGAGGGAAGAAGCCCAAGAAAGAGCCCAGATGAAGTTAGCAGGAAAGAAGTCAGAGCAAAGCAAGAAGCGAAGCTCTACAGGGGGACACTGATACTTCCATACAGGACCTGCCACGTTTCTCTGCTTTACGGGGCAAAGACTCTGGTCCACTGTCTCTGTAACTGGACAACATGCACCATGTCATCATTTAAGAGCTGACATCATTTATTAGCAGAAATCACAAGAAACCAAGGAATATGGCCATTATAAAGATTCCTAGGAACACTCGGATCAGGCAAATTACAAATGAGTTTTAGTTACAGTCACCCATTTTTCAGGAATTATGCTCTCTTCTGGTCTGACCTACTCTTTCTGGTGACAGGAAGATTGTGTTGGTTTCATACCAGATGGTTTATTGATCATATGTTTGGCTCAGTCTACTTATGTAGGATAGAACTAAAAAGTCTTAAGAGGATCCATCAGGGATTCATTGATTCATTCACTCACTCATATATCAGCAAAACCTTGTTGAATGCTCGACAAGGTTTTCAGCCCTTTTTGTAGAATGAAAATTTGACCTTTTTGAAGGATTTTGGTTAAGTGAATGAGAATGGGATTTAGAACAGGAAGCAATTTCTAAACATTACATGGTTTAGAAATTAAGGTTTTTAAATTATTTATTATCTTAGTAGTTAATGGAGAGATATATACTGCAGGGGCTTTGGAATTTACTATTAAACAACATGGGCTAACCAGGGATGATCATGCAAGCGCTTGCGGCTCTAATTTCAGTGGCATCATGATTCTTACACAGGTGATTAAAACTGATGATTTGGTTCATGATGCAAAAGTACTTAATTGCCTATATGTGTGTTAGTCATTAAATCTTAATTTTTGTGTAAACATAATTTTACTTTAGGTCATGATACTTAAACCAGGCTAAAACATAAAGGTAAAATTAATCCCTTTAACTGAAATAAACAAGTTATTGTATCATATTTGTAATCCCATTTAGGCATTTTTGGGCAGGTCCTCGTTATTGGCAAACTAAAAGGAATCTATGCTACTAGAATTCTTTCCACAAATTTGTGTATACTGCTAATATTGAAAATAGATCTAATAGCAAAATGTTTGTTTTTATTAAAAAATAAAATAAATATACAATTCTAAATGTTTGTTTTAACTTATATTCCCATGCTAATTTCCCCACATTGCGTTCTCGTGAGAATCTTATTTGAGATTGTTTTGAAGTAAGCGCTCAGGGTCTAAGTGCAAGATAAATATGTATTATCTATTCACATCTAGAGACCTCCCAGCACTGTAGCACGACTGGAGTCAGGGAAATAACTATGATGAGAGAAGGCCCAGCCTGATGTCACTACAGAACTTGATGCAAAGGTGACCTTGGGAAATCACCTCACATTTCACAGTTCCGGATTCCTTACCTATGAATTGGAATAATCATATTTACTTCAAAGATTGTGTTTTGGCACTCACGAATACTATTTAGAGAGCTAACTTTGTCAGTAACCACTGATATTAGTGATAGTAAAGAAAGTATACATGAAATCTAATTGTGCGAATCAAATAAAATAAACAACAACAATTACTAAACCACTGTACACAGCAGCCCTGCCCCCTTACCTGCAGGAGATACTTTCCAAGACTTCCCAATGGAAGTCTGAAACTGAGGATGGTACTGAACCCTATATGTACTACGTTTAGCTTATAAATTAGACACAGTAAGATATTAACAACAAAAATAATAAAATAGGCCAATCATAACAACATGCTCTAATAGAAGTTATATAAATGTAATCTTTGTCTCTCTAAACTTCTTATTGCACTGTACTCACCCTTCTTGTAATGATATGAGAGGATTAAACACCTACTTCATGAGAAGGAGTGAGGTGAATAATGTAGGTTCCATGAAAAAGCATTAGGATACTGTTGACTATTTGATGATGCATCAGGAGTAGGATCATCTGCTTTGGGTGGTCCTGCATCATTCAGCCAGGATGCTGTCATGGTCATATGTTAGGAGCAGACGAGGCTGACGGCTAGTGAGCAGGTCGTATCTCCTGCATGGATAAGTGGGACAAAGGGATGGTTCACACCCTGGCTGGGAGGGAGTGAAATGGTGCAAGATGCCATCTTGCTACTCAGAACCACATACAATTGAGAACTTATGAATTGTTTATTTCCGTAATTTTTCACTTAGTGTTTTTGGACAGAGGTGGAGAAAGCACAAAACGTTCACAGGCAAAGCTTTGGATAAGGGAGAATGTACAAAAGCTGTTAATCTTATTAGATTCACAGAACTGGGTTTTATTGCCTTTTAAAAAGAAAACTAGAAGTATTTTCAGAGTCCAGACCACTGTGTCCGTACCTGTGAACATGTCATCCCGCTGCTGTTTCTGAGATACGTGTAATGAAAGACACGTAGTCTCCTGGTGCAGGAACAGGAACCACAGCGGGATCGCTCTTAATTTATTTTTTGCCATTGGCATTACATTTTTTAAAAGGTGGCCTTTCTGTAAGAAATGAGATTCAAATTCATCAATCTCGAATGCAGTATAAGGTAGGAACAGGGGCTGAATTAATATTAAGCTAGTTTGAATACTCAAGATTAACATTTGTCTCGGAAATGTTTATTGAATTGTAGCTTCGGAACTAATCCTCCCGGAACCACAGATTCTCATGTAAAACATCTCTTCCCATTAGTCCTTTCTAAATCATCACGGGCGAAAGGGGAAGTTAAACAATGTCTTCAGTCGCCCAGCCCCCAAGAACATTTTATTTATCTCTGTGCAGCACGGATGATTAAATGGTCAGGATGCTCAGAGTAAATTAATCTCCATCTATCCCCACTTTTACATATTTTGGAAAATAATGATATTCAAAGAGATTGAGTACCAAAGCAGTAATTCAATTTCAGGCCTGGCTTGAGATCTAGGAAGTAATACTGTTTTGCAAGTGTTTTATGGAATAATTCAGGGAGGATTAGGTCAAAGACCTTTCAATCATTCTTCCTTTTTATTATACTTTTCCTAATACCATGGAAAGTAGGTTACAGTAAAATAGATATCATAAGATAATATATTTGCTTCACATCTATGCCCTCCCTTCACACTTTCTAAGTTACTCAGTACTTTAAATAAACAAAGATTCATTGCTTCCTCATTGCACATTGATTGAATCAAATGTCAGGAAAGAGTCTCTTATTTCCTTAAAATAAGGACCGCTCCTCTGCATCTTGTATTTCAGTGTTTTGTGCAACATTATATAAACTCAAAAATTATAGTATTTTGATTGTACTATTATAGATCCAAAAGGAGAGCAAGGTAGACAAAAGGCAACCTGAGATAATATTCAGACAATTCATTTTCAACCCTTTCTATTAGTAACTTCTGATACTGATGGTAAGAAAAAAAGTATTCAGCACTCGTACCATAATACCATCTTTGTAAGAACTATTATAGTAATCCAATTTTAAACATAACTTATTGTAATTGCATCAAAAAACACACTTTAAAAAGAGCAATATGAGCACTGTGCCAAAGATCTAAATAAAATGTAAATAAGTTTAGTCAATGCAAGTGAAGCAGGAGATAATTGGAAATATACAAAGCAAACATACAAAACAAATATTTGGATATCAAAATGATCACAGTTTAATCTTATTTCAGTATAAATATTTGGGGTGATTTAGATTAGGCATTTTAAGCTAAGTAGGTCTTAGAGTGAGTTTATACTTATTTGGTACCACAGTTTTAAAAACTTTTAAGACAAAATATTAGCTCAATTTTAGATTTAAATTATTTTTGAAACTGGAGAATGATAGTCCCTTTTGAAAGCAGAAAAAAGAATACTTCTAAATTCTCCTTTGGGGTTATAAGTCATGAGAGGAAACATTGGGGAAAATGGAACAAAAACTTCAAAATCTCCTATTTGTTTTATTCAAAAGCGATTTATTTAAAGGTTTTATTTTCATCCAGTTACCAGCGCTATATAATCATAACTTTGAATAAATGCTGCTACAGACAAATGTCCTGTAAGCTTTTGTCACTTTTTCTCTTGTGTATAGGCGTTAATCAATATCTCATTATCATCGGGAGGCTGAGGTAAGAGAATCGCTTAAGCCCAAGAGTTTGAGGTCGCTGTGAGCTGTGACACCACGGTACCCTACCCAGGGTGACATAGTGAGACTCTGTCTCAAAAAAAAATAAAAATAAAAATAAATCTCATTATCAAATGATCAGCTAATAAGCAAATGTAAGGTTACTGAAAACTTTGACATTTCTTAAGTTTATTATTATTGACCAAACCTGAAAAATAAAATCCAGATGGTAGGGAAAAAGTTATCTTTCTATACTTTGCAATATTCAAATCAGTAATTTATTATCAGGCTAACTCATATGTACATATTAACCAGTTTCAATTAGAAGAAGAGTAGTTTGCTTCCATTTTTATTGCAAAACCCGTACAGATCAAGAGGTACTTCCTACATCACTACCTACCTATATGTGATTATGAACACGCAAATATGTTAGCTGCTTTGTTGTTTCCGGTCATGAGTTATCTTTCTATCCTCTGTAATTTTCAGCTATTCCCTACTAGCTGTATCATAAGGAAAACAAACAAATAATAATAATAAAAAAAAACTTTGCCATAAACCAGGAAGTTTAAAGTAAAGGTCCAGAATCAAGTTTGTGGCCTGTTTTTCAGGTCCCACAATACTTGAGAGTGAAGAATATTTCCATTCTAGGTTCCTAGGAAGTTCTCTCATGCCCAGGTGCCCAATTTAGATGTGAATCAACACACACAGTCACAAGTGGGCTTAGGTATTTGGTGGGAGGAGCAGGTACCCCCCCCCCCAGTGACTTTGCTGGACTCACTGGCCTCCTCCTTTCAATCCCCTTCCCAGAGTAGGATCCCCACACTTTCTGCCTGGTCTAGAAGTTTTTAAATGACTGTGTTAGGCTGAGAATGTGGCCACTTCTTCCTCCCTCCTGAACACTCTCTTCTCTCTTTGGTTCTGCTCTCACTGCTACCACCACATAACAATTCACGTGGACTACTCTTAAAGGAGAGGGGTATTTATTAAGGTTTCTCAAAGACAAAATCAGTTATGCTGTGACATAGTCTCAAGGCCTCACTCACAATCTGGGGAGAAAAGACACATTCTCTGTCAATTAGCTGCCTCTCTAGTGAGTGATAACACTCAGAAAAAGTGCGAGGTTTAGATCAAAGAGCTGCACATCATCGAGTTGAAGAGTTAAGGGAGCCATGTGTCTCACTAGGTGATTGGGAAGATTCTCCCACAGCTTTCATGTTCACGAATCTCGGTTTACATGTAGCCTGGCACAAGCAAATGTAAAATCGTCATACGATTCAGTAAGACTCTGGTATCACCGCCTAGATCATGCAACAGAATTTGCACTTATGTTATTTTATGGCTACCCCCTGCAACACACATGTGACATCCTGACCTCAGATGTGGCATTCATTAAATAAATGTCATGTCAGAGGGCCCAATCCATCTCAGCTGCTCTTCACTAGTCAAGGGAAGCAGAGGCACATCTGCGGTTGGAACAGCAGGTTAAGGGACAGTGTAGCGTCTCATGTCTTCTGACTTTTTGTCATCAAGTCATTCATCTGAAAGAAATAGGAATAAACTTGGAAATCAAGGCTTATTAGCAACCTCTGTGGATTCCATTGTGGTTCATCAGAGTCAAGTTTCCTTTGAAAGTATCTAACAAGAGCTGCTCTAGGCATTTAACCGAATGTTTAATATTTACTTGATTATTGTTTCTCTTTTGAGGGATTCCTGCTGTCTTGAAGATCATCTCACATTTGTATAATCCAAATATATACTTCTCTTTAGTGGTGCCTTTTCCTCCAGTCATCTGCTTCTCTTTAAAATGGAATGTGTCTGTACCTCTGCCTAACTTCCTTGGTGAAACATCTCTCTTGGCTTTCTGTATCTATGTCCAGATACTGAATAAATGTATCTGCTTGATAGGTATCTTACAACACAATTTAAATTATTTTTTGTGAAAGCCAATTCTTTAAAATATTGAAGCAGTTATGGCAATTAAGCAATGCTATTTGATACCCATGTCTCAGCATCTTGGTTTTCAGATGATAAGATAAAGCTTACCTGGTTGAGCTATTGCCTTTGCAAAAATACAAAGCCATCTGATATTCATTTTAACAGTGCATAAATCATAGCAAAATACATAAATCAAAGCAATGTTTTTAATTTAAGACTCTAAGAGCCAAGAGAGATAAGCTGATCTTAAATGATTCAAATAAATGAGGGAAACAGATGTCAGAGACTTTGTACTATTTCAGGGTTTTTTCCCTCCATAAGAATGTTAGTTTTTCTGATTGGTCTTAAAGCCTCGAGAAAGCCAAAGCTGCATGCCATACCTCATCACATTCAGAGCCCCATCCCCTGCAATTAAAGCACAAAGAAGCAGAGTTCAAATGAGAGTAAAACAGGCTGAATGAGTGATGAGGAACATTGTGTTTGGATGCCTGTTTAAAATGCCCATGAATTTAGGCCTACTTCATGTGGGTTTCCTTCAAGAGCAACTTAATCAGGTGCTTTAGGAAGCAAAGGATAAACATGCGACTTTTACATTGTTTTCATGTGTTATATCAAAGATGCACTAGTATTTTACTTGAGACGGCAGTAATAGTATGTTGAAGAAAACACTGAAATCAGGAGATGGGGGTTCTTTTATTTATTCTTCTGCTACATTAATTGTATTCTTCAGATAAGTCAGCTAACATCTCTTTTTGATTTCTTTAGCCCTTAATAACATTTGTACTAACCAATTAGGATGAATGTTGCAAGAACCAAAGAAGTCATTAGAGGTGTTTTGAGGACGTGAAATTAATGTAATAAATATGATTTTTTTATGTAGTAAGTATGACATCCATTTTTAATAAGACATGCATTTTGGCAAAGAGAATATATGCTGGACATATTGAATTTGAGGTACCATGGGTGAGCCATATGGTGTGTATTCTGGACCTCAGTGGAGAAGCCTGAATGAAATAGAGGTTCTCAGGTCCCCAGTGAATGTGCAGGCATCAGAGTGGGTATGATGGTCCAAGGAGAGTGTGCAGTGCCATGCCTAGCATATTTGCCATGCACAGAAGAGAGTTTTTAAAACTTTTTATTTCAAAATAATTATATATTCTCAGGCAATTGGGAAGATAGCACAGAGAGGTCCTATATACCCATAGCCCAGTTTCTGCTGGTAGTTATATTGCACAATGGTAGTGCAAATCAAATCCAGGCCATTGACATACACTCAGCAAATGTGTAGAGTTTTATGTCACTTTAGCACACATGTACTTTTGTGTAGCCACCATCACTATCAAGATATAAAACTATGCCATATCCATGAGGATTTTCCTTGTGTTTCATTGCCCTATGGCCATATCTACCATTATTTTTTTAATAGTTAATCACCCAGTGAGCACTTGTGGAATGGACATGAGGTCTCACACAAACTCGGAGATTCTTTCCAAGAGATGAAACTCACGAGCATCTATCACGTGTGACCAATTCAGACATTTGAGGAGGAAGAACTTAAAGCCAAAACTCAGGTTAACAGTAAAAGGAAGAGAGAAAGAAAAAGACTTAAAACTGCCTCTCTCAGTCTTTCTCATTCTCTCTCGTTCTTTCTCTTTTTCACAAAGACAAACACGCATACACGTTCACGCGTTCACTAAAACCCTACTTACAGATGACTTCTCCTTTCAAACCTCCTCAGGAAAGGCTGAGCAAAGGTACATTCAATTAAATCATATACACATTTTTATGAGGCCTAATTCTAACTGCTGACTCTGGATAAAATTTATTTCCCTTAATTTGTTCAAGTCTTATGACTTTCAGTTATGAAGACAAAAGGCACTGTGCAAATTTTCCTGAACTTCTTGCCTTTACACAAAGAGGACACTTGGTTTCCCTGATTTTATACCTGCATTCTGTGTAGTTCATTCTTCAAAACCCACAACGTAAATCAGACTACAGTATTGCATTTTCAAAACTCTTCAGTGCCTCCCCACTGCTTGAAATAAAATCCATATGCCCAGATCTCCCTTCAGGAATGAAGGATTTGTTTCACTTGCTGCTGGGAATGCTGTCAAGTCAGCCCTCAGGAATCAGCTTTCCCTTTCCCAGATGAAGAAAACTGCTTTTCTCAAGGTCACATTTCCCCTCAGGAGCAGACCTTGTCCAATCACTGACCAACATTGCAATATGACTTAGGACAACTATAGAGGGCCATCCCAGCTCTAGAGCTCCCTGGGAGTTGGCTGACTACAGCACAGCTCATCTTGTCCCTTTGATCCACCTGCCCACATCATCCCCATTTTCCAAAATGATACTAAAAGCACTATCTAATGAATGTCCCACATGACAATTTCTAACCTGTGAGACTGTGCCCTGAGAATTCAACCAGTACCATTGACCATGGCCTATGTGGACCTACATAATCTGGGCTCTGGTTACCTTTCCAGTTGACCTCGTTTCACTGACCCCCTGACCAAAGCTAGTCACAACACAGTCTTTAGGTTCCCCAGCTGCATCCCCCCTTGATGACCTCTGCATTTCCCCTCCCTCTGCCGGAGCACTCTTCTACCTCTTTATCATCTGGACATTTCTAGGCATCAACTCTTCAAAGTCCTTGCCAATCCATCCTAACTCCAATACCCAGAAAATTCTCCTCCCATCACTCTTCTATTTTTCCTTCGTTGTATTTAACACCCAAATGATCTAGGCTGTCTCCTTCTCCTTGATTAGAAACTCAGAAAGCCAGGGACCTGGTTGGTTTGGTTCCACATGATATTCATAGTGCCTAGAAGAGTACTTCTTGCATAAGAAGAGATCATTAGATGTCTACTAAACAAATGAATACCCATTAATACTTTAGGAATACATTTTATTTTTATGATATCTTAAGAGGACTTCGTTTCCAATGTAAGTTTTATAAATGATGTAATAGCAGAGTCAGTACAATAAGCCATGTCTCACTTTCTCACACACATAAGCGCAAAAAAGGGCACACACACACCCATTTCAATATGAGTTTACCGCAAATAAGTTTCTTTCAAACTGTACAGTATTTTAAGTGGTGAAAATTTGGATTTTATCCATTAAACCTCACTCCTATATTTAGCATTCTTTTAGCATTATTGGACCTGTTCCAAGGCATTGCAATTATTTTAAAACTCATTTACTATGAGGACATTATTTCTCCTAGTTGTACTATTATGGAAAACTGACATCCTTCAATAGGTAGAAATCGGGGGTCCTCACCACTTCTTCTCCCAAGTGAAAGGATTATGCAAAAGTGGCAGCAAGCCCAACCTCTGAGCAAGAGAAAACATGATCAAACTGAAGAGGCAGAGGATACAGAATGAAATAGCCAGGAGGCCCCAAACAGTCACATGTGAATTCACTTATGCAAATGACACTTGATGAACAGAGCTATGGCTCAGGGACAGTCCGGTTTAAAGTGAAAGGTAGAGCCTGCTCATAAATTCTACAAAATAAGCATCTGAGAACGTTCCTGGGGCTAGGACCAAATAACAAACACATACATTTTAGATGACTACAGATATATTTGGCTATCAGAAACCTAATATCCAAATGCACTTTGAAGTTCCTGGGACTCATTTGTGTCCACATATTTTTGAATTCAGTGCTCCATTTCTGCACATACCAACACCTGACTCTGGCAAGAAAGCAGAAATAATTTTCAGGGAAGTTCTGTGCCATCAGTATTGAGGACAAACAGCTCATGATGGATATTTTACTTGTATTATTCCACATTTGAATTGCAAAAGGCTGAAGAATTCAACCCAACCTCAATATACTAATATCCTTCAAGATTACTAATTTATCTTGCAACAGAAACATCTTCCTGGGAAGAAAGGAAATTTTGATGGAAAATAAATTATCTCTAGGCACATATTTCTGACATGTGACAGTTAATCAAACAGGAACTTGGGAGAAAATACTAACATTTTGGGTGAGGATCTAGTTTTATTCATAGAGGCACACATAATTGAATTTTCATTTTATCGTAATGCTATCTTGTTAATTAGTTTTTCTAACAGTGACAGAATATTTCTTCCCCAGAGTTCTAACATGGAAAGCGTTCTGCTTTATATTTTCTAAGATATAAAAAGACCAGAAATTGTAATTGATACTCAATTACAGATTAGTAAAACAGTTATTATTAGCAAGTTATCTATTTGTATTAAACCATTATTTAGTTTTATAATCTTGGAATTATAAAATAAATATTTAAATGCATATTTAGGAAAGTATGGTTCTTTTTTTTCTCCTGTATCAAACATGCCTATGTCTATCAATTAATATTTTAGAACTTTTCACAAAAAGTGAATAGGGGGGAAATTAACATATAAGATAACAATTTTTTTTGAAAGCTAAAAAGGTAGTCTTTTCCAAAGATTTTTGTAGTAATAATGATAAATCATCAAGGCAAATAATGCAAAGTGTAAGAATTTTATGACTATAGGTCAGGTTTTTATACTCTCCTTCCCATTTAGCATAGAGTCTCAGCCAAGTATCAATTGGTATTCACAGATGATAGCCATATATTGAGTTTCCAAAGGCCAGCTTTTACTAAATTTTATTTAATAGTCTGTGCTACACAGAGAGGCCATGGACTTAACTATGATGTAAACAATGACGGAAAAGGATGCTGAAACATGTACTCTTATTCATCACTTGTGAAATAATAAATATGGCAATATACAAGTAAATGTTACATTAGTATTTTGAGAAAAATTAATAGTCTATGTGGAAAGGGAGCAATGTATACACACAAGAAATGTTTAAGAGACTGCCATTTTCTAGTCTATAAGGGATACCAAGGAAAATATATGTTTGCATCATTATGATCTCACAAGGATATTGAAAATCTGAAATAAGGCTTAGAATTCTAATTCTCCAGACCAGGTTCAAAACTTCCTAAGAAGAATCTGCTGAGGTGGTTCCAAGTAATTTGATAGATGATTGATGAGTAGAGTAA
>NW_003852397.1:9000317-9004057 GCF_000181295.1 Otolemur garnettii | reverse complement strand
TACAGTAGGCAATCAATTGCTATTAGTAAAGTGAAAAATGACTCATTTTAGGACACCAAAGTTGTCCTGGGTTTACAGGGTATAAAAGATATTGCTAGCTGTGAAGCAAGATGCATTCTTCCTTTCTTTAATAATAGCACTTGTACTTGGCATATGCCCCAGCCTCAGCCCCCATTTAGAGCCGTAACCTCCAGCTTATCTCCAGCTATGTCCATGTGGCTGTCTCTGACAAATGAAACATGAGCAGACACACGTGTGCAATTTCTGATTGGCTTGATACCAAGCTTCCCTCTCAGTGGATGGAAAAGCAATGACTGGAACAATCTTGGAAGCCATCTGTTGAGGCAGCAGAAATACCACCAGACTACCGGGTCTCTGAATTACCCTCTAGGGCTCAATATTCACCCACCTGAAAAGTTCAGTTCAGAACTCTGGCATGAGACAGCAGGAAACTTCAAGGTTCTTAAGTCACAGTATTCGTTGGGCCTCTTTATTAAGCAGCCCAGCCTTTAACTCATGCAGGACAAGAAGTTATATTAGTTGCCTCTGATTAGGAAGACTAGGAGGAACCACCTCAAGAAGAAAGGGAGAGAAAACAGAGGATTTGTTTTGGAGAAAATGTCTACAGTGAAAAGAACCCACGTGTATACCCGTTCTGTTGCTTTATCAGTCAGAAGGGTAAGACCACAGTTGACTATATCACCCCAGGAAGCCCACCACATCCTCATCTTGGTGAATGACATTCCTTGGAGTTGTTCACTGTATTGACCTACACAGAAGCCCAGATCTATTAGGCACTTTTTTTTTTTTTTTTTGATGACAGAGTCTCACTCCATTGCCCTGGGTAGAGTGCCTTGGTGTCATAGCTCACAGCAACCTCCAACTCTAGCTCAAGCAATCCTCTTGTCTCAGTCTCCCAAGTAGCTGGGACTGTAGGTACCCATGACAACACCTGCTAGGTTTTTCTGTTTTTATTAGAAATGGGGTCTCATCCTTGCTTAGGCTGGTCTCAAATTCCTGAGCTCAAGCAATTTACTCACCCTGGCCACCCAGAAGGCTAGGATTACAGTGTGAGCCACTGCACCCAGCCTTGTCAGGCATTTTAAATGACAGCTGCAACTACAACCTGTAGTTTGTTTATTTGTCTCTTGGGAATACCGAGCCATATTTGACTTACAGTACTTTTGCTTATTCCTTAGCCAAGCATGTATATAATCCGTCACTTGTTTCATTTATTCTTATTTTGCAGTTTTTAGAAATAATTGGTATCTTCTTCATCCTTCCTTCTCACTTGTCACTCTAGTGCCTGTTGCCCCAGCTCCAATCTTGTAGCCTCCAAGTTGCTTTGTACCTTGCTTCTGAATGATCTTTCTGCTTTTCCTATCAAAAGATGCTTTTCCAGCCTGGTGCAGTGGCTCATGCCTGTAATCCTAGCACACTAAGAGGCCAAAGCAGGTGGATTTCTTGAGTTCAGGAGTTGGAGACCAGCCTGAGCAAGAGCAAGACCTTGTCTCTACTAAAAATAGAAAAACTAGCCAGGCATTATGACAGGCACCTGTAGTCTCAGCTCCTCGCGAAGCTGAGGTTAAAGGATCACTTGAGCTCAAGAGTTTGAGATTGCTGTGATCTAAGAAACCACAGCACTTCACCCAAGGTGAAAGAGTGAGACTTTCTCAAAAAAAAAAAAAAAAAAATCCTTTCCCCAGCATACTCTGGCAACAGAAGACACATAGGGATGATTAAGCTGTAGCCAGCTAGAGAAATTGTGATAAATGAATAGCAGAGTAGATGCTCTCCAGAGCTGGACCAAAGGAATGGAAAACCACACCAGGAAACTCTCTCAGTTTCAAAACTCTCAAGAGTCTCTTGTAGTACTATGTAGCATCTATAGAGAGATATTAAAGGTCTTTAACTACCTAGATATTTGTTATTAAACCAAAATATGGTCCAGGAGCATTGGCATCACCTGGGAACTATTAGAAATGTAGAATCTCAGGCCCACCCCAGGACTTCCAAATAAGAATCTGTATGTTAATACAATTTATGTTTTTTTTTTAATTTATACAAATTTATAGTATACATGTGCAATTTTTACATTCATAGATTATGTAGTGGTCAAAACAGGGCTTTTCGGGCACTCAGCGTCCAAATAATGTATATTGTACGCACTCACTTTTATCATCCACCTCATCACCTGTCCAAATCATCTGTGTCTATCATCCTATGCTCTACATCCCATGTGTACACAATTTTTCATGCCCAGTTATGAGTAAGAGCATGCAATATTTGACTTTCTGTGCCTGGCTTGTTCCACTTAAGATAATGACTCCAGGTCTACCTGTATTGTTCCAGAAGGTATGATTTTGTTTTTTTAATGCATGAATAGTATCCTCTTGTATATATAGCACATTTTTTAAATTGTTGTACAGACAGGGGTCTTGATA
The DNA here is from genome assembly GCF_000181295.1 of Otolemur garnettii. Classification (NCBI taxonomy): domain Eukaryota; kingdom Metazoa; phylum Chordata; class Mammalia; order Primates; family Galagidae; genus Otolemur; species Otolemur garnettii. Next base: position 9,001,613 of record NW_003852397.1, on the reverse strand, counting down.
TGTTGCCCAAGCTGGTCTCCAACTCCTGGCCTTAGGAAATCCTCCCTCGTTGGTATCCCAAAGTGCAGGATTATAACTATGCCTGGCCCCAACACATTTTCTTTATCCATTTGTTCATTTGATGGAAATTTAGGTTGATTCCATATCTTTGCTATTGCCAACAGTGCTGTAATAAACATGCAAGTTCTGCAGGTATCTGTTTGATATTGCTTTCTTTTCCTTTGGGTAGATACTCAATAGTAGGATTGCTGGGTTGAATAGTAGTTCTACTTTTAGTTCTTTGAGAAATTTCCATGGAAGATTTTCTAATTTACATTCCCACCAACAATGTATAAGTGTTCCCTTTTCTGCATACCTGCAACAACAACTGTCATTTTTTGCACTTATTTAATTATGGCCATTGCACTGGAATAAGATGATATCTCTTTGTGGTTTTAATATACAGTTCTCTGTTGATTATTATTGTTGAGTATTTTTTCATATACCTGTTGACTATTTGTGTGCCTTCTTTTGAAAAATGTCCATTCATATCCTTTGCTCACTTTTAAATTGGATTATTTGGGTTTTGTTGTTGTTATTGAGTTGTTGGAGTTCTTTTTATATCCTGGATAGTTGTCCCTGTCAGATGAATAGTTTGCAAATACTTTCTTCTATCTACAGGTTATCTCTTTAGCCTGCTGATTTGTGTTTTAATAGGATTTGTATTTTCACAGGTAATTTGTATGTACATTGAAGTTTGAGAAGCACTAATTGAAAGTGCAGACTAGATGGAAGCAAATATGAAGACAGAAGATAGAGACAAAGAATTGCCTTATGAAAAGATTTCCAATTCGTAACTAAATCAACACAGCAGTGACATTAAAGGAGCAGATCTGTCATATTCCAGCTCTCTAACAGACAAGGTAGCATCAGGGAGCAATTGGTGAATCTTCTCTAAACATTGGAAGGGCATGGTGGAACTTAAATTTTTGAATGCAGTAAGTGAATATATGCACTTCTTACTAAATGTTATTTTGAGGATATATAGCCAACATGCTCCTCAAGTGGGAAGCAATCCTAGTGTATGATTTTTCCTGTTTATTCTAGAAGTCTCCTTGGGCTCATGGAAGAATGAAGGCCTGAAGCTTAGTCTACACCTGATTGTCACATGTGCCTCTAATAACAAATTGGAAGGGCTAATTTTCTTCTTTAAACTTCTATTAAAAGGGAACCTCTATTGCTAGAGTGCAGCTTATTAAATATTATACAAAAAAAGAAGCAGTTGAACCTATCTATTTTTGTGGAAAATCTGGCTTG
>NW_003852397.1:8985925-8999879 GCF_000181295.1 Otolemur garnettii | reverse complement strand
AAAAAAAAAAAAAGATTAAATTTGGACTAATTTTCTGCAAAACTACTTTTTTCTGCATAAAAGAAACAGTTAAAATGCTCTGAAACCTAATTAAAAAATAATTAGTTTAAAATTTTAAATATACTACATGTTTACTAAGGCTTACAATGTTTTTATTAAGAATATCACTATTTTGGCACATTTTACAGAAAGAAATAATACTTCATTGAACTATGGAGTCTAGAGGCTTGTGAAATAATCACATTGCAATGGAGAACTCCAGCTTGTCATATGTTTATTACGCACATAATAAAATAGACCTGAGAAGTTCTCAAACCACATAAACTGAACTTCCTTTCAAGCACAACTAAATCAAGTTCAAAATAATAGACTGTGTTGGGAGAGTTGGCAACAAATTAGGAAATAGGAACAAAGGAGGGGCATTAGGGATCACTTCAAGTGACCATAAATCAAAGCAGCTCAGATGAAGAAACAGCTTTAAGGTAAAGGCAATGAACAAAGCCAACCTGCCTACCAAAAGGATTGTTGTATAATTTTTTCATCCCTTCCTTTCAAATAGAAGTTAATGACTGATTTAATTTTGCTTTAAATGTCTTATAAAGTTTTATTCATGCTGTAGATACAACTGTGCAAACACCTACAAAAACCTCATGATGTTATATTGGGAGGAAGTCATTTTCTTGGCTGGGACTGGTAGTGGAGGCTGTGAAAAGGTCTTACAAATAATTAATGTTGCTCCAGTACCAATCCAAAGGTCAAAAAATCAGGCTCATTAATTTAGTCATATACTAGTTGAAGCTACAAGCACTTCCATCTTTAATGTATCTGCTGTCTTTGAAAAGCTCTCCAACAAATGTCAATTCCGAGAATAAAGAAAACTCCAATATGTATCACAGCCCTGCTAAGGACGTTTGTGGGATGCTATGTTGATCATTTCTCTGCCTTTTAAGTGGAATCCAAAAGAAGGTTTTTAAACAAAGAATCTTATTTTGAAGCTTTTATTTTCCAATGCAAACACCAAAAGAAGACTCCCAGACAACACTCCCAGTCCGATTCTTGAAACACGAATTCCAACGCACATAATGGGTCTGCCCTAATGAAGGGGAAAGGAACTCATAAAGAATTCTTGCAAAAGTAAGCTAAACGCTGCAGTAGATCCTAAATCCTAATGCATTGACTTACTGCCAAAGAGAAAGAAATTGTTTGTAAAGAGATGTTAATCACTAATGAAAATACCAGGACAAGTGTCAAGGAGTGGTGTGGTCATAGACAAACTTATACTCATGTTACTCTTGTTATTTATCTTGTTAGTATGGCTATAAATGTTACTGATTATTTGGGAAATATAAATTAAATAAAAGAAATCAAAATTTAAAATTATAGCAAATGAAATAAAATAAATTTTTCAGTATTCCAAATGCAACTGGTTTTGTTAATATTTTTTTTTGTCACATGCACATATTGGCATAGCTTTTGTTCTTTTTTTATAATATATGTTTTATACTCTATTTATTCATCAAATTTTTTTTTTATTAAATCATAGCTGTGTACATTAATGCAGTCATGGGGTACAGTGTGCTGGTTCTATATACAATCTTAAATATTTTCATCAAACTGGTTAACATAGTCTTCATGGCATTTTCTTAGTTATTGTGTTAAGACATTTATGTTCTACATTTAGGAAGTTTCACATGTACCCTTGTAAGATGCACCATAGGTGTGGTCCCACCGATTACCATCCCTCCACCCATACCCCCCTCCCCTCCCCTCTCTTTCCCCTTTCCCCATATTCTTGGGCTATAATTGGTTTCATAGTAGGGCTGAGTACATTGGATACTTTTTTTTCCATTCTTAAGATACTTTGCTAAGAAGAATATGTTCCTGGAAAACATATTGGCATAGCTTAAGACATACTGTATTTGATTTTTACGTTTCACATTGCCAGCAAAATTTTTACATGTCATTTTTTACAATTATTATTTTATTAGGCATATAATATTCCTTTGTCTGGTTGGAATATGATGTGCTACATAATTTCCTGTAGTATAAGATCCATTATTTCTGCTTATTTTCCACTATAGATAATGAGAAAAATGATACAATCCTGTTTATAGCTTTTTTGCTTATTCAGCAATTTTAGTAGAACTGTCTCAAATACTGCATTTTCACATCTAAGATTTAGTTATTGTTTCTGTTAAAAACATCTATATTGACTTTCTAAAAGTTTCTAGCAATTACACTCCTGCCCAAAATAAGGGCAGTGCCCTTCCAAGAAATTTTTGAACAAAGATTATGACTACCCTATGCAATTTGACTACCTTTTTACATATGAACTATATTCCTTTCTTTAGCATAAATTATCTTTTGAATTTTCCAGAAAGATGGAATTTTTCACTTTTTAAAGAAATTGTTTATTAAATAACATTGAGTAAGATGAAAGTATTATTAAGATATGATTAGTATATATGTAGGACCTGATTTGTCTTTCTGTTATAATTTTTTTTTTAATCCTCAGTTCATTTGTACAATGATACTGAGGTTTTACTTATAATTTAAATGAATTATTATAGTGTTTTATCACTTACTGTAATATTAAATGAGAATATTTTTCCTAATCTGTTTTTTTTTTTCCTAAGTTTCATTGCATTCTAAATTGAATAAAGAATAGTTGATTTTCTTTATTTGGAAAATTTGTTTTATGCACTCCAATCTGTTAAAATATTTCATAAATAATGCCTTTAAAACTTAAAAGTAACAACAGAGAAAACATATTCTTCTGCATATCAAAACACAAAATTAAAGACATACAAAAAAGTGAAAGATCATTCACAAGAAATTCCTTGATAAAGCATTAAGGTCATTTTTATAACAAATGCTGCCACAAATTAAAACTGGAAACCTTAAAACCACAATAGATAAAAGAACAAAGGAAAATAATCTCATAAAGATGAACACAAACTAACAAGGAGAATTATCTTCATTTGTATCAAAAATCAAAAATGAAATTTAAGGCGGAGTTAAACATTGTCTGTTGCCTATCCACGTCCGGATGTGATATGGTAGTGATCTCTCCTCTTGATTTCCCTGCCCTTCTCCCCTTGCTTTCAGCCCCACCAAGTCAGAGACCAAGGGACACCAGAGTTCACCACTGTCCACAGCCAGAAGCCATGACAAATAAACTAGACATTCAGCCCACTCCACTCCTGTCATGTGGAAACCGATATACATAAACCTTGTGAAATGCAAATAGCAATGGAAAGGAGAGAGAGTAATCTGGCAGAAAAGTCAGGCTCTGAGATGGAGACTTTATATTGGATAGAGAGCAAAGGCTTTGTAACAGAACTGGATCAAAAATTACTCAATGGTTCTGAGTTTCCAAATTAAATTAAGCATAGTTTTACCCATGTCTGAAAAAAGAACAAAGATTTGTTTAAAAAAAAAAAAAAACTTAAGTAGTTATGAGAATAAAGCAGAGTCATAGCACTCATATCTATGTCATGCTGTCTGGTTATACCCAGTGTATATATTTAGATTTTATTTTTTATTGTGAATAACCATTACTTCCGAGGCATAATGAAATGGGAACTCACATACACTACGCTGTTGGAGAAAGGATGTGGTTGCCACAATGCTACCAGGACCCCAGGTTCTCCAAAGGGCTCCTTGGCCTCTGACTTCCGTACTATGGTAAGGCTAGTTTTTCTTCCTTTTCCAGGTTTGCCATTGTGTCATGTTAACTAGGCTATTTTCCTCCAATAGGACTGCCCATGAACATCTCTCTCCTACATGGAATTTAGTCCCTAACTGCCTGTGCCCCCCCCAAAAGCAAACTCTCCTCTTTCCCCCCAAAATCTTCCATAAGTCCTCCCTACTGCCATCCCTTATTTGAATCACTGACAGTGAAACTATCCATTCTCTTGGTGGAAATTCCACATTACTATACTTTGAAGGTGGACTTTTCCCAGGCTTCCACCTAAGCTACGCTACTAATATACCTAGCATTTTCTCTGAAGCAACTGCATTGTAGTTAATTGGCCATTGTCAGGTCCTCCTGAGATAGTAGATAAGTACTGCCTGTTAATCAGCATAATTAATGAGATCCCTCTAAAGATACAGTTACTTCCCTTTATTCTAGAAAATCAAACTGCTTGTCCCTTTTCTTTTATGATCAATTCATTCTTCTCCAATTATAAAGGGCCACTCTCTCCTAGACAGCCTATGACATTTTACTTCCATGAAAAACAGCAATAATGGTTACCATGTTTTGAGTGCTTACAACAGGCACAGTGTTAATCATTTTTAAAATAGTTTCACATTTCACTAGGCAAGCATTGAGCTTTCAGTAAAACCCAAAATATGTCAACTTCACCCCTCCCAACCAAAATGGCTTATTTACATTTCACCAGACAAACTTGTGAGACTTTGAGAAAGATGTAATTCTCCGCCTTCTATAGATGAAGAAAATGGAATGCAGGAGTTCAAAAGTTACCAAATGTTGCCTGAGTGGCCCATCAGAAGTCAACTGACCTGATCACAAAGCCTATTCTCTTTCCTATCTGTATCAAGGCAATCTTTACAAAAGAAGATTGCTGCCTTGGTACCTTGCCTGATGATGATTCCTTAGAGGGAAATATGTCATGTTTCTTGATTTTTGTTAGTGATTGATATTAATTTAGTTATCAGGACTGTTAAAACCCAGGAAGTTTCAGATTATGACCTTATGGTAGCAGGAGAAGCTACACAGAATTCTTTATTAGAGGATATCTGAAATCCCATAAATGATTTTTCTAACAATAGTGTTGATTCTGACCTAAAATGCAATTTAAAATTTCTCATTGGTTGAAAATGATCTCTTTTGAGCATCTGAGTATGTAAAATATGTTCAGTCTTCTCCAGAGTCTATTTCTGTTTGATAGATCATTTCTTTGGGGGAAAAATAATTTCTGCTTGAAATTAGTTATTTTTCTTTGCCCTAGTCTGCATGAATTATTAAAATATGACATGAAGAAAGAAACAAATAGTTCAAAAGAAATAATTCACTGCACTGCTTTCACGGACACTAGATTTTAATCAGCTGTTTGTTTGTTTGTTTGTTTCTCTGCTTGCTCTTTGGAGGAGAGCCCAATACAAACAAGGGTTAATGTAAAACCTTCAATTTATTATAAAAGGAGCATTCTTGCTTGGATCTGGATAACAACATATCTGGCCTGCAAAATAAATCACTCAACTGTCTCACATATTTGGGAATGAATGCTTATTCACTAATTGGCTTCAGCTGTTTTTTCTCTTCATTATTTGAACTGAGAAAACAGCTGTTTTGGCAAATGGTTAAGCCCTAAGTCACATGGTTAGTGATTTATGCACTTCTCCGGGCTAATGGTGCCTTGTAGAGCACGGCTTTGTTTACTTGACTGTTGCAGGCCATAGTTAATTAATCGTGACATTGTTTAAATACACAGTGAACTCACTCTCCTGGAGCAACTCTTAAGTTGGGAGGTTCATTTTCTGATCACTTTTTCAGCTTATTGATATTTGTTTTGTTTTATCTCTCAGGAGTAACAGGAAAAATAAGGAGAAGTTAAAGACTAATTTTAAGAAAACTGATGTGAGTTCATATGAGTAGGGGGTCAATTGTCAAAGAACAGAGTACAAGTGGAACAAGAAGGAAAAATCTATTTGCTTTTTGAATTATTTGTGGTAACCATACTTGCACTGTTTCCTTTGAGGAAGCCCATTAACCTCAACAACACCAGCAACACTTTCCTGCTACGGCACTAATTGAACCATGCCGGAATGAAATCATTGAAGCTTTTGGAAGAGGTATTTGCTTACTAGTTTGATCAGAATAGGTCAATCACAAATGCTGATACTTCCCTATAATTAAAAGGAATTCTGCCTTTCCATAAATAATAATAAATACATTGGACTAGATTCCACCAGCCATAATCATGTTCCAAGTGAACGTGAAGTTGAAACAAGGAACAAAAGAACAAAATTTAAGAGAAAAAAATTGAAAAATATATTTTTACCTTTAGTATCTATCTGACATATTCAATTAGAATTTATCTTAAATCATATCAGATACATGAGGTGATAGATGCTTTCCACAGACTTTCAATACGGCTCATTTCACTCTCCTCAGGTAACCAATTCTAGCCTTTAATCTCGAATGTCAGAAAATTCTTATTTTACCCAAGAAAATTCATCTGATTTTTTACTAATGAACTTTTATAGAATTGTAATAGGTTACAATTTGGAGTATGAGATATTTAATAACTCCATTCTCTCATTTTACGCATAAAGAAACAAAGTCTCAGGGAGAATAGGGTTGATCACAGAAAAGCAGACAAATTCAGATATATAATTGCAAATATTTTCTCTCACTGTATGTGTTGTTTCCTTGCTTTGTTAATTGTTCCATTTGCTGTGAAGAAGTTTTTTAGTTTGATGTAACCCCCTTTGTTTATTTTTTCTTTTGTTGCTTGTACTTTGCAGTGGTATCCAAAAAGTCAGTGTCGTGGAGCTTTGGTCCTATGGATTCTGCTAGTAATTTTATAATTTCATATCTTATACACATAATTCACTTATTTCATAACCAAAAACTAACTGGCTTGTTGAAAAGGTGAGATGACCTACTTACTATAGCACTAGTTGAGTTTGGTCTTATAGAATACACAACAAAGACCAATAAATGATGGTGTATCTAATAACCAGAATAAACCATCCAGAAACCCAAAATTGGAAGACTGGTTCTACTAACTACGAAAACTAATAACCCATCACCAAAGTGTTTGCTTCTCTATAACTTTGAGGAATTATGGTATGGAGGTCTTGATTCCTAAAAGGGAACTTCTGCTAACCAAAGATGCAACAATGGATTCATTAAATTGGCCAATGAAACAGCTACCGGTCATTTTGGGTTCCTTGTGTCGCTGAACCAAAAGGCAAAGGAGCGCTTACTCTGTTGGTTTGGGTGATTGATCCTGATTACCCAAAATATTTTTTTTTCCTACACAAAAGGGGCAAGGTGGACTATGTCTGAAACCCAGGAATTCTCTTTCATAGCACTTCTATGTCCAATAGCAAAAAGTAATAGAAAAGTATAACAACCAAAATGTCAGACTCAGAGAGGACTGGGAATCTTCAGGAGAGGAATTTGTGGTTATTATACCAGAGAGGAAACTTTCACCCGCTGAGAGCAAAGGATGGATAGTAGAAAGAGAAAGTTAGAATTATCAATCATGACTTGAGATCAGTTTTAAAAACAAGACAGTAGTAGCTATGTATATTTCCTCTTTGTCATGTGTGATGTGTGCCTACAACTCATTACTTCATACAACTTTCAATGGAGATTAACGTTTTAGTTTTGTGTGAAGAGAATGTTAGAATAATGTGCTAACAGAATATTGAAATGGACATGTTACTGAATCAATGAGCAATTAATATGAGATGAATACGATGACTGTTTGCCTCCTCTCATTTGAGGAAAAGAGTGAGACCATTTTCATTTGTGTCAATGATAATTGGATATTGTTATGTAGAAACATAGGCTGGTATCTGTTGTGTGAAAGTTCAGTTGATGAGATGTGTGAGGACAGAGGATGTGCAGCTGAAGAGGCAGAGTATGCTAATTAGTGAATGTCTATCTCTTAGCTTCAGTGGCACCCTTTTGTTCCATCTTGTCTTTCTGGATGGACCTGATGCTCTACAAGACCCATTTACTTTGCCAGCTGGTGCAATTGTAGGATCTGCCAACAGAGGGAGTTCTAAGGGGACAAGACTGGAGAAGAAAGAAGGACCTTGCTCTCTTATTCCTGACTGGCTCCTTGTCTGGAGTTCACGTGCAGAAGCCAGGGCAATGCTTCTTCACCCAAGTTTCAGAAGTTCATTTTCACAGCAGCATTTTAATTCAGTTTGAAGTTATTCCAACACTCACAGAGTCCAGTCCCACACCAGCACCTTACAAGCAGTACCCCTTCCCCAAAATGCAAGTTTTAGATAATGCAAGGTCCTTCTCCAAGCTTTCAAGTTGTAATAGTTTTCAGACTGGCCTATTTTTTCCCTTAACCCTAAGTGGCAAATACTTCCTTCAGTTTCTGCCTCTGTGATAGCTTGGAGTTTTTCTTTTCATCTTTCATATATCTATTTTCCAAAATGTAAAATCTATTATAAACTATAGTATGTTATTCAAATAACTGATGAAGTTATTTGATGTAGTTATTTTATTCCTAATTAGTCTCATAATTGGGCTGATATAATATATAATTTAAAAACAATGTTTAAGTGCAATACTAATGAAAATGGCTACTAAAGCTTACTGAGCTGTGACCATGTGGCCAGCACAATTCTAAGCTCATTACATTAGGGCAAGATTGTAAATGTCCATAATCCACCAAGTTCAGAAATTTAGATTTATCCTGTAGGTATTAAGAGCTCCCTCAAAAGGCTTAGAAAAAGAGTGGAATGAGTAGATTTGTTCTTTAAAGCATATTCCTGGCATTGGTTTGAAGTACATGAATTTTAGGAAAGAGATACTGGATATATTAAGACAATAAGGTGGAAATTATAACACCTGAGCAATGATGGATATTTACCCTAGGATTATAAAGATTTAACCAGAAAAGAAGACACGTGCCTTAGTAGGAAACATTTCATAGGTATCATCATGGACCTTATTGACCTATGTGAATAAGAAGGAGAGAACTGATGTTTTAGATGGAACAGTTGGCAAGGAAGACATTAATGCCAACCAATCGGCAATGGATAAAGGAAAAGAGTTCTCAAAGAGGGGAGCAAAGAATTACTAGGCTAATGGTCCTATCAACTATGTTAATCTGCCTGGTCATCTCAGTTGAACCATATGCTGGTTGAGCTAGCTAAAGTCTTAGTCCCTTAATACTTGATTCTTAACCTTTCATCTTAGTAGCTCCAATGTGCTCAGAGATGCATAAGTTCACATACTCCTATTGTATCTTATTGATTCACCACTTTTTGTAAGAGATCCCATTACTTTATGTATCATTAAAAAATAAAGCTATGGGCATGAGGCCCAGGAGCATGGGAGGCCCACAGGCAGCCGAGTTGCTCACTTTGGCAGAGTTTCCACTCGCCCTTAACTTTGCATTCCTGCTTCAGGTCAGGTGTCTGGTCCCTTCAGAAACATGGCAGTATATTCCTACATGAAGTCCACCAAGCTTGTGCTCAAGGGATGAAGGCAAAGAGAAAAAAAATAATAAGTAAAGCTGTATATTAAAATATAACATAATATTTTTATTACATTGACTATAAGATACATCTCTAGCTGATCAGGAGTCTATTTCTTCCTGATTGAGCCTATGGAGGTTGTGTGTTTCCAAGAATTTATCCATTTGCTGATGATTTTACATAGAAACCCCCAGACTTTCAGACAAGAGACTCCTGGAATTGATAAATTCAGCAAAGTCTCAGGTTACAAAATCAATGTACATAAATCAGTAGTTTTCATATATGAAAATAAGTCAAGCTGAAAATCAAGTCAAAGATGCAGTGGATTCTGCTATGACAACAAAGAAAATAAAATACCTAAAATGCCTAGGAATACACTTAGCAAAAGAGATTTAAGACCTCTATAAGGAGAATTATGAAACACTGAGGAAAGAATTGTAGAGGACATAAACAAGTGGAAAAATAAATCATGCTCATGGATTAGCAGAATTAACATTGTCAAAAATGGCTGTACTTCCCCAAGTGATTGATAGATTCAAAGTAATTCCCATAGCAATACCAACACCATTTTTCTTATTTTTGCAGATTTAGAAAACAGTTCTAGATCTGCAGCCAGAAAAGACCCCAAATAGTAAATGCAATCTCATCTAATAAGAAGAAAGCAGGAGCTGTAATATTACCAGATTTCAAGTTATACTACAAGATTACTCTAACCAAAACTGGATGATATTGGCACAAAAACAGAGACTTTTGGATCAGAACAGAGAACTCAAAGGTGAAATCATTCTCATATCCCCACCCAATTTTTAACAAAATAGTTAAAAACATACACTGGGGAAAAGAATCCCTGTTCCATAAATGGCCCTGGGAAAATTGGATGATCACATGTAAAACACTGAAACAGGATCCACACTTCTCACCACTTAACAAAAATTAACTCATGATGGATAAAAAGACTTAAACTTAAGTCATAAAACTGTAGGAATTCTAGAAGAAAATGTTGGCAAAACTCTTATAGATATTGGCCTAAGCAAAGAATTTGTGAGGAAGACCCCTAAAAGCAATCACAGCAACAACAAAAATAAATAAATGGAACCTGATCAAATTAAAAAGCTTCTGCACAGCCCAGGACACAATCATAAAAGCAAATAGCTCACAGAATGAGAGTAAATAATCACATGTTATACATTGGATTAAGGACTGATAACCAAAGTCTACAGAGAACTCAAGCAAATCAGCATGAAACAAACAACCGCATTAAAAAATGGGCAAAAGGCATGAACAAAAACTTTTCTTTTTTTTTTTTTTGAGACAGAGCTTCAAGCTGTCCCCCTGCGTAGAGTGCTATGGCATCACAGCTCACAGCAACCTCCAACTCCTGGGCTCAAGCGAGCCTCCTGTCTCAGCCTCCCAAGTAGCTGGGACCACAGGTGCCCACCACAATGCCCAGCTATTTTTTGGTTGCAGCCATCATTGTTGCTTGGCGGGCCCAGGCTGGATTCAAATCTGCCACCTTAGGTATATGTGGCTGGCGCCTTAGCCACTTGAGCCACAGGCGCCAAGCCAACAAAATCTTTTCAAATGAAGATATACAAATGGTAACAAACTCATGAAAAAAAGGCTTGATGTCTCTAGTCATTAGAGAAATGCATATCAAAACCACAATGAGATATCACTTATCTCCAATAGAATGACTCATAAAGTTCCCAAACAGCAGAGGTCTGCATAGCTGCAGAGTCAAAGGAGCTCTTAAACACTGTTGTCAGAATTGCAAACTAATACAACCTCTATGGAAAATTGTAAGGAGATACCACAGAGAACCTGAGGTTTGATTTAGCAATTTCACTGCTGGGTAAAAAAGGCCATTTTATAAAAAGGACACCTGCATTCAAATGTTAATACATTTCAGCACAATTCACAATTAAAAGTTGTTGAAACCACTCAAGTGTCCACCAGTATATGAATGGATTAATAAAATATGGCATACACATACTATAGAGTGCTACTCAGCCATTAAAAAAAAAAAATGGCCATCTGATATCTTTTGGAACAACCTGGGTGGAAATGGAAACCATTCTTCTGATTGAAACATTATATGAGTGGAGAAACAAACACGTGTATTAAATGCCAAATTAACACTAATCAATTAAGCATACATATGAAAGTAAACCTCAGTGAAAATCAAGTTGGGGGATAGGAGGGAGATGGGGATGGGTAAATTCACACCTACTGGGTACAGTGCACACTATGTGGGTGAAAGGCACACTTATAACTTTGACTCGATCTATACAAAAACAAAGTATATCCACAAAACGTGTACTCCCTAATATTTTGAAATTTTAAAAATGTTCTCACTTTCTTATATCTATATTCTCATTAAATTTGATCTATTATAATTACATTTTGTGCATGTATGGCAATGAATGTTTGAATGTATGTATTTTTGTCTGAAAGCTAAAAAAATGAATGCTAAATTATAAAATGTATTCACAAGAAAAAATTAAAAAAGCACAGTCCTCCATAACATATTTAACTAGCTGAGTTCTCTAAAAAAGGAAGATCATTTGTAGACCTAATTTTAGACTAAGGTGAAATTCTTCATGCTTTACTTTGCATGTGATCTAATAATCTTTACTTTTTTGAATAGTTTGCCAATAAGCTTAACTGAAAAATATATTATTCCACTTCATGTGATGGGTCTTTCTCCATCACATAAAGTCTAATAAAGACTTGTATGAATACAGGTCTGAAGTCACAAGCAGTATCAATAATCAGTAATGTAAGTGTGTATTTTTTGTGTTTTTTGTTTGTTTATATCATGAAAGTTCTGTCTCAGTCTGCACTGTGCCTGCAATTCAACCACATGAATTAGTGTTTTTCAATTTGATATAAATTTCTTTAGTAAACACATAGAGTAAATATAGAAAGATACACATTTCTGGGATATTTTACAATTTTAAATGTAATGCTTTTTTTCTTATACTTCTATTTTTAATTAAATTCCCTTATTAAAGTAAATAATAAATAAAGTAAATAATAAATAAATAAATAAAGTAAATGTCTTTTTGAGACAGAGTCTCAAGCTGTCACCCCGGGTAGAGTGCTGTGGCATCATAGCTCATAGCAACCTCAAACTCTTGGACTTAAGTGATTCTCTTGCCTCAGTCTCCCAGGTAGCTGGGACTACGGGTGCCTGCCACAACGCCCAGTTATTCTTTCTTTGTTGTTGTTGTTGCAGTTGTCATTATTGTTTTAGCTGGCCCAGGCCGAGTTCAAACCCACCAGCTTCAGTGTATGTGGCTGGCATCCTACCCGTTGAGCTATGGGTGCCACCAAAATAAAACAAAAACAAAACAAAAAAAATTTATTGTAGGAAATCAACCTATACCTTTTAACAATTTGCTCCAAAAGGATTTATCCATTTGCACCAAGAGAATTCACCTTTTTTTTTTTAACCTTTTTTTAAGGTTAATTCTTCTGTTCCAATACTAGGAGCAGGGAGGATACATTGCTTAATTAACAATCTCATACAAATTCATAGAAGTAGAGTCTAAAAGCAACTTAAGAGGCCACCAACTTCTCATCAAGCTCCTCTTCCCACAACTAATTAGTATTATCTCCTTTTCCCTGAAACAATGTTTACATTCTTTATGTGTTAGCGGTGACATCTTGATTCTGTCAATGTTTCTTGTTTTATTAAAAAAAGTAAAACAAGGAACATAAAATATTTATGTAAAAACAATACTGTCTAGGTAGCATACAGTTTTTCTTGTTTTTTATGTTCTGTCTAAAGGACAAGGACATTTCTTCAAACTATAAGACAGACACCTAAGCACACTTGTATAAATTTAGGTATTTTTACATTTAATATCGGAGTATTTTAGCTAGAAATAGTTATTCAGAAAACAATTTGAAGAACAAGGGACATGTATTTCTTTATTTTAATACAAATAAATGAAGGATCTCTGAATAAAATCCCAAACCTTTGAAACTGAATTAAAAACCAGAGAACACTTTTTATATAGGATGAAAATAAAACTAGAAATTGGCTTTGGGAAATGGTTACCATCAAACCTTCCACAATAAATGTTGTAACTTACTATATGTTTCCTCAATTTGTTTATTAGAACAATTTTTGTGCACCCGTGGATAAGTCAAAAATCTGCATTATCTTCAAACATGAGTTCCTTGTGGAATGAATGCAGTGCAGACAGCTCAAAATACCAATGAAATGTTTGGGAAGGATGTGAGTAAGGAACATATGGTACATCAATGAATTGGGTGGTTCCATTCTGATGATTTTAATTTTGAAAATGAGCCATGTGGGCAACCTGAGACCAAGGTGGATAACGATGAATTAAAAGCTGTACTGGAAGCAAGTTCATCTCAAGCTATGTGTGAATTAGCAGCAAGGTTTGCCATTACTATTCCAACATTATTGGACCATTTGAAGCAATTGGTATGGTCAAGTAGCTGGATGGATGGGTTCCACATGAAGTAACAAGCATCAGACTACAAATCGTCTCGACGCTTGCCTTTCTTTTCTCTCATGACATAAGGGTAAACCATTTCTACACCATGTTATTTTGTGTGATAAAAAATGGATTCCTTTTGAGAATCACAAACATTCATCACAATGGTTGGATAAAGGTGAAGTGCCAAAACACAGTCCAAAGCCAAATATTTATCAAAAAAAAGTTAACCGGCTCGGCACCTGTAGCTCAACCGGCTAAGGCGCCAGCCACGTACA
>NW_003852397.1:8975172-8984948 GCF_000181295.1 Otolemur garnettii | reverse complement strand
GCCGAGCCAATAAGCTAAACTTTTGATTCGAAGTCAGATATTTCATACTGCTTGGTAAGAACTCCCATTTTTCATCCCCTATTATGTAGGAGGCGCTGGACTAGACATTTTTTCTGATCACTTGTGATCAGGTGCATCCATTGTATCCATTTTATAGAAAGAAAAAGCTAAAATAAAATAAAGTGGCTTCCCCAAATCTTTTAGCTGGTTAGTTTTTGACTTAAATTCTTTGTTCTTTCAATGATACAATGAAATCTAGAAAGAGGTCAATTACTCATTCCTTATTTCTATTAGAAAATATTAAGTGGAAGATTATTATGGCAGTTCACAGGTATTTTTGAGATTTGATACCTCTCTGTCTGAAGTGTCCATAATCTGCCTTTTCATGTAAGTGTCGCCTGTTCGATTTTTCTGTCACAGGTCTAGATATTAACCTTGAACAAAAAAAAAAAAAAAAGGAAAACCTGTAAGTTAAAGTAACAAATAAAGTAAGGAAACAATTGCAGTTTTACCCTACCTAGCTGCCCAAAGCTGCTATATGTCAGTGCTAACCATTAATCCTATTAATTAAAAACAAGAATCACCTACCATATTTCATTACAGATCATATCAAATGTTCATAATACCCCTTATATTACCTATAAATAAAATGTGAAGATGCTTATATTGACTTGTTTCCATGGTGATAAAAGTCTTCCCTTGAGTTGTCAAGGCGATGTGCAGTAGCCTAGCAAATTGGACAAGCATGGGAGCTATTTGTCAAGTAATAGGTTAAAGTAAAACCAGGATAATCCAATAAGAAGTGATCTAGCCAGAAATAAAACCAAGGATCTCAGAATGTGAACATTTTGGTTTTAATGACCTGCTAACATTTTTTCTATGTGAAAGTATAATAAAACACTGTAAGACAACGTGCACATTCAGTTAGCCAAAGCGTGTTTCTGTCGGTGACGACTGATATGCTGGGATTTTTATCCAAAGTAGCCAACCTTTTATTATAGAGGAAAAGTCAGACTTTAGGCTTAGTTGGAATGGATAAAAAGTCCACCAACAAATTTCATACCCACTTAAAACAATTTACTGTGAAATCAACAGAATCCTCAAATATGATAATAAGTCAAGAAAAATTTAGGGGGTGGGAAGGAGCAAGAAAAATGCTGAAATACAAAATTTGTTCTCTTCCTAGATAGAAGTAAAAAGCATATAATGCACCAGTTATTTTTATATTTCTTGACACATAGATGCCTGTTATAAATCCCACGGTAGTTGGAACCTGCCACAAAACAAAAAGGAAACAAAACACACCTACACAAACACACAAAAATCTCTGATTTCTTCTATCATCTTTGTTTTGACATTAATAGACAGAGTAAAACCATCAGGTCAGAAAAAGAAAGAACACTCCTTTTTCCCCCAGAAACAATTGCCACAGACAACTTAGTCCTGGCAAATATGATAGAAGAATGCACGCGAGTCACATCCTTAAGCAAATGCTACAGGAAGAGGTCTTCAGTTCAGTGACCAGAGAAACAGCAGAGTAAGGCGATTACACAGCTAGTGGACTGTCCGCCTAAAGCCAACCCATCAACTCACTTCCTAACAATTTTTTTTTAAGTCAGAAACAATCCCTTAAGCAGACACAATAACCCAGAACTCTTCTTCAGCTTAGAATAGGAACAACGCCTTATGTCATGAAACCTTTCCTGAAACACTTTCTTTAATAATATGTAGTAATTTAAATAATGTTTTTTACTAGGCAGTTTTCTTTACTTGTCTATTTATGCTACTGGGTTAGCATTGACACATCTGAACAGGCTGGTAACTTGTAGTTAAAAATGCATCACGTGAATTTTCAAATGCATTCAGTAGAAATATAATGGATGTATGTTTAGTCTGTCTGATATTTTGTATATCCTTCACTGGACAAGAGCAAGCACCCTGTTCTCATTTCTTTTGGAGAAATGCTTCATACTATCTAATCTAGCTGTCCCTGTTCCCTTTTAACTTGGTCACAATACCAACAAAAGTCTTACCCATCACCCAAGCCAGACCCGTTAGAACCTTTTGGAGTTTTACATATGGTCTGTGGGGGCACAGAGCTTTCTCATGCCTCTGTGGGCTCTAGCTGAGCCCCACCAACATCTTCCTCTGCTCTCCCGGAGGGAACCATCTGCAGTGGGAAAGAATGAACCAGTGCTTAGTACGAAACACAGCCATGTAAGAAACAGAGACACAGGGAGACCCACTACCTCTAAGTCCCTGCAGGGAGTCTCACTTCAGACTAGACTTAACTGTGTCTTTTTTATATAATTATAGTGGCAAAAACAATTAACTTGAAATCTCTTATCAAAATTTGAAGTACACAATAATAGAGTATTGTCAACTATAGGCATAATTTTATATAACAGCCCTCTGAAACTTGTTCATTTGGCAAAACTGAAACTTTGGATCATTGAACAGCAACTCCATATCTCACTTTGCCCCCAAGCCCTGGAAAGTATTCTACTTTCTCCCTCTACCTGTTTGACCACTTTAGATACCACATGAAAGTAGAATCCTGCAAACTTCTCTTAGCATAATGTCCTTAAGATGTGTCCATGTTGTCCAAAGGGCAGGACTTTCTTCTTTTTAAAGGCTAACTTATCTTCCATTGTATTTATACATCACACTTCCTTTACCCACTCCTCCACTGATGAACACTTGGGGGTTGTTTTTACAACTTGGCTGTCGTGAATAATGCTCCAATGAACATGGAAATGCAAATCTCTCTTCATGATCTTGATTTCAATTATTTTGGATAAATATACAGAAATGCTGAGTCATATGGCATTTCTAGTTTTAATTTTCTGTAGAATCCCTATACAGTTCTCCATAGCAGCTGCAGCGTTTTACATTCCCACCAACAGTATACAAGGGGTCCCATTTTTCCATATCCTTGCCAAAGCTTCTAGGGTAAGAAAGAAAATATATTCTATTATTTTCATTGTTGACACTATTGTAGATTTGATTTCTTCCACTTGAGCAGCCCTATTACCAAAAATAAAATAAAATAAAATAAAATCTCTTTTCTGAATTGTGAATACTCAAAATCTACAAAAATTATACTTGTATTTTCATGGCTGTACATAATTTTCTGTGGTTACTTTTTATTTTGCATAGGATAATTTGCCTAGCTCCATCTTCAATCTTTAAATAAGGTCAAGAAATACTCTCAGCAAATGTCCTTAAATACATCAATATTCTGTCTCCTTTGATTAAGCACTTAGAGATATTTGAAGTAACTTGGCAAGGTGATAGGCTGTTGTTATTTTTACCCATGGATTTGCCCTAAGTCCAGAAGTTAAAGTGACATTTTCTTGTCAAAATAATTTTGGACTTCATAGAAGACAGTGACTTCAAGGGATTGAAAATTTTGACTAAAGATTCAAGCTTTTCAAAGACAGAGAGAGGGAAGAAGAGAGGGAAGGAAGGAGAAAGGGAGGAGAAAGGAGGAAAGAAGTGGGGAGGGAGAGGAAGAGGAGGAGAAAAATAAATCTTAAAGAATTATTTTATTCAGTTCTTCCTTTGGTAGTCTCTATCTTAATAAAGGTTATGATTCTAACCCATTTGCTTAGAAACCAGAGCACCATTTTGGAATTCTTCCTATCCTTGTTGGTTCCCTCACTTAACCAAGAATCAAGTCCTGTAGCCGTAACTTGAAAATGGCTCTCTCATCCATTCACTCCCCTCTTTTGTTGGCATTCCCCTAATTAGGGTCACCATCATCTACCATGGGTTACTATAGAACCTCATAACCCGTCCCAATGTCTCTTTTTATTTCCACTAGCATCACCCAATCTATTTTCTATCCTTCAACCAAGGTGAGAACTGTAAAATGCAAATCTGATGATGTCTATTGTAAGCCCTGCAGCGATGCACGCCTAATGAAAGCCCTCAAATCTTTACCTTGATGGTATCACTTACTTAGGAAATCTTTTCCTAACCACCCAAGCATGGCTAGGTGCTTTTGTGTTTTGCCAAGCTATTAGATAACTTATCACACTTTATTATAGTTATCTATTTGTTCCCAATTATACTGTAAACTGTAAAATATTAGGAATAAGTAAATGAATTTTTAGTATTCTTTTTTATCATTTAATACCTATTGAAATTGGGTGACATCCATCCAAGAAAAACTGAAATTATGCTGAAGCAAAATATTTTATTTATTTGCATTGGGCATCCTTAGTAGTAGAATGTTCCTACACATTAAATTAAAAAGTTACATATCATTTATGTATCAGTCAACAAGGCTATTGACTCACTTGAATAGTCAGTGCTTGATATTAATCATCTCTAATTGACAATCAACTAGAGATGGAGAAAAATACCCTTGGAGAAAAAAATGAAATGTACATTCTGGAACAGGATTTGGCAACTTTCTTTCCATATCCAAATCTAGAAATATAGAAATTGGTGACATATATACATGTATAGACAGCTGTCAACTCTTGAGAAGAAAATGTTATGCTGCCTTAGAAAACATCTCACAATTAAAAGTGTCTCTGAGTAAGCTTGGTCTGAAGCCTTTGATTTTCTGCTTTTGTTTGTTTGTTTGTTTAATGATAACATAACAATAAACAAATGGTAGATTTTGAATCTAGTCTATTTTGGGATAGAAGAATGATAAGAAGGATGGAGATCTGACTTTTACAGACACCTGGCTCCATTTCCATGGTCATTAGATTGATTAGGTTCCTTCTTATATCTTTTTCAGTATAATTTTGTCAAGTGCTCATTAAAATCAAATCTGTTCATTGCTGGCCACTGTGTCTAATTAAAAGCTGCATTACAAAATCCTGTATATTCCTGTAAACCTTCTATAAATATTCTGAAGGCGTGGTAAAAATGCACATAGACAAAGACCAGAGTTTTCCCATTAGTAAATTAATCGCCGAGCACGATATATCGATGCCTCCTACTTGGAAACCTCACTTGAGACTTATGTTCCAGGGCACCACCTTGATCACACCCATCCCATGCTAAAAAATAATTCAATGGTGCCTTCTTCCTTCTCAGAGTAAACCTGAATTCCTTGTGTATTTAAGAGAGAAAGACTTTTGGAGGCTCAAAGAAAAACACAATATCATAACAAATGCATGAAAAGAGGCTTGTAAATCAAAAATTTCCAGAAATTGTAAAGGCCACAGCAAGGCATTTTAGCTACACTTGCAATAATAAAAAGGGGGGGGGATAATATAAAGGAATTTAAAAAAACAAAGAACCACTAAACAACTAGCTAATATATGTCTTCTCCAGAAAGAATTATTTTGAAATTGAAGGCTATGACAAAAAAGTATAAAACAATAATTGAAATCCAAGCAAGTGAGAAAAATGTTTAGAGAATACATGACTATATAAAATGAGTTCAAATTTCTATCTCCAGAAAGACTTTATCTCAGATTACAGTGGTAATTTACAGGTTTTATCTCAAAGGAATTGTCAGTAATATTAAGAAATCATAAAGTAGAATAAAGTTTCCAGAAAAGCACACATTGTCAAGTTATGGAAAAGCAAAAGAACCACAAAAATAACACATGAGTAATCTTGATGTTAATGCCCAACTATAAACAAAAAGAATGAAGGAAAATTGATTAATAAGATGGTATGGCCTAAATGTTGATGTCCTCCCAAAATTCGTATGTTGGAACCTAATACCCAATGTGTTAGTGCTAAGAGGTGCGGCCTTTTGAAAGGTGACTGTGGGTTCTACAGTCATGGATGAGATTAATGGCCTTGTAAAAGAGGGTGATGGCTGCTTCTTTGTGTCTTCCATCATATGAGGATGAAGTTCACCAGACACTGAATTTTCTGGTGCCTTAATCTTGAACTTCCCTGCCTGCAAAACTGTAAGCAATAAATTTCTATTATTTATAAATAAATGCAGTCTAAGATATTTTGTTAGTGAATGAACTAAGACATCAGACACGTGGCTTTCAGTTGACACACTTAATGTTAGTTAACAATGTCATCTAGCAGGTACAAAATTTATGTAATCTTAGGCTGTATTAATTAGAAATTTTCTTGACTTCATATTAAAAACTGAGAGTTTCTTGGCTCTCTTTGATGGCTAAGACCAAATTTAAAGTATTGTGTTAGATTTTCATCAAGTGTTTCTAAAGAAACATTTGTAAATATGAACATTCATAGATAAGGCAATCAAGCTTATACAAGATTAAGAACCAATAACAAAAGCAATGGAAAGAAATCATCTTAAACCAGACACAAGAGAACTAGAATAGCTCTATTCAACTATTCTACTGATTTTTCAACCAGTGTGCCATGAAAGGATCTTAGGTTTGCCATGAAAAATTTTAAAGATCATTAATTAAATTATTTTCAAAAAATGTTCAAAGCACAGTAAATATGTTCTTTTTTTTTTTTTTTACTCTTTTTTTAATCAACATAAGTTAAGGGTGCCATGGAAGTTTAACTATAACTTCAAGTGTATGATGAGATAAAAAAGGCCAAAAATATTGGCCTATTCACATCTAGAAAACTTCACATGCAGACCATAACATTTGTTCCACGTGGTAAGAGGACAGGGAAGAGAGCCCGGCTGCAGCATGAGCTAGAAAGGCCTACTCCTTTCAGTACAAAGGCTCATGCTGTCCCCTGACAAGTTGCCACATGCCCATCAGATGTTCCCTTCATTTTGGAGAAGACTGAGGAAGATGCGAGAAGACCAGAAAGCACTTAGGTGTCAATTTTAATGTTTGTATTTTCATAATAACTTGATGAGGTTTAAGTTGACTACTAATGATGTATATGCCTGACATGCTGCTTTCCTAAGCAAAAGTATATTTTAGTTGTCCCTTGGCTCCAAGGAACACATTAAACTGCGATTAGATTGTCATTTTCATCATCCTTTAATATTTCATGTTCTTTTACCTCTGATTTCTTTTAATTCATGAAATTAGACACTTAACAAGAACTAAACTGGGAATCTCATAGTTTTCCACTCACAAGAATTATAGACAAACCAGAATAAAAAATATATCTGGCAGAGTTGCTGAGACATGATTTCATAATGACATGAGTCCAATAGGCAGGGCAAGGTTTTCTCAGACTATAAATGAGATTCTGCCATGGCTTCATGTCCCAGCACTGCAGGCTGGGCTGCAATGCAGAGCCTGATTGTGTAGCCATCCTTAAAGACATTATCTGCTTGTGTAACCACCCTTAAAGACATTATCTGCTATAAAGGAGCAGACTCTTTATATTTGAAATCTAAATTCCCTCATGCATAAAGCCTCTGATCCTTCCCTTCCAGCTACCTGGAAAATATGATGTGGAAATGAACAAGTTCACAGAAAGAGTTCTAATTTTAGTTGACATTAGAAAGTCACCTTTTTTAATTGCATGGACTATGTGATTAAAAAAAAAAAAAACACACGCACATGAGGTCCTCTAATTTGATTCTCCTTTCTGGTAAGATCAAACTAATTCGTAAATGTCTCAGTGTGTATTGTACCCCTGAGAATGCACAGTGATTCATCATGTCCAGCACCAATTTGATATTCTCCTAAATACAACATTTTCTAACTACTTGCCTGAAATAACTTTGTGAGAGACAAATTCTCAGGTCAGTGACAGCTCTTCAATAAACTATTTGTGTGTCTGAACTCCTATACCTACAGCATTTGAAGACACCATCCTGTGTAGAAGGACACAGGACATCTTCAGATCTGGCATTGTGTTGGAAAACCAGGTGCACTTCAGAAGAAGATGGAAATAACTCTCTTTGAATATCACCATCACATAAAATAGGAAAATATTCACATTTTAGGGTTTAACATTAAAGTCTTGGCAATTCATTTTAAAGGACTATATTATTCTTCCATTAGTATATGATAAATAAGTCTCTGGGGTTATTTTCAAGACCTGATTGTGATCTAACCCCACTTAACTTGTCATCTCTCTCATCTGTTCCTTTTCATGAGTTAGCTAGTTCATTCATATTCTAGCACACAGTGAGCAGGACTTTTCCTATTGCCATGGAACTGGGGAATTGATGACTAGGGCTCACAGATGGGATAAATTGTCACAAGCACTTCCCCTTTTAAAGAGAAGCTCAGACATGAACTATCCTTTCACAATATGTATACTCTAAGCCTACTATACATACAAATATACACATGCACACACATACACATACACTCACACACACACAATTCTATATCCACATAAGCCAGAGACTGGGAGAGAAGAAGAGAATTGTCAGAGCAATGACTCTACAATGTGTCAAGATATGATAGTGGGTCTTCCCACTTCCAAGCTAAGGGTGAATCGAGGAGAATCATTCATAGAGACCGAGAGGCCCCTCACAGAGAAGGTGGCACTGGTTCCTCATTCCCATGTGAAATTTCTACAAAAGCAGTAAATTTTCCAGAGGAACAAATCCAGAGCTTTAGTAGGAACTCAACACCAATATCTGGATGGGAGCTGACTTATTGGTACCTCTTCTAAAAGCCAATGAGCAAGGAGCTCCAGCAGCAAGAGACTGGGCAGGAAGGTGGGATGGCTGCTGAGACGAAAGTATTAGGATCACCCCATCTCCATTGCCACTCCTTCCTATTCTTTGCCCTCTAAAGAGCCCCCTCATGTGCTCCAAGGGAGAGTCAACTTTTAAGTGTCTATTCTCAGAGACCCTGGCGTGCTGACAGCCACCCAGTGGTATGCAGAGAAAGAGCAGCAACCAAGAGTCCATCCGTGGAAGCACTGGAACTGCTCTGGGCATAGACAAAGTGGTCAGTAAGCATTAACTGTTGTTATTTTACTCTTGAGATTCCTCCAAATTCTTCTGATTGACTCAGAAAGCATTTGGCAAAAAAGATACCCTGAAATGTAATTAATAATTAAATAAGTAAGGACTTAAAAGATACTGAAATATGTCATAACTCTCAGTCTATGAAATCTGCTATTTCTGCCTGAGATTATGAAGAATTTATGCTGTCACCACAAGATACAGATCACTGCATGACATATTGAAGTTACTAAATTAAGTGTAAGTTTAATCCGAGCACTTAAAGTCACTGTCTTAAAGTATTACTCCCTGCTAAGACTTGTGGCATTTTCAGGGAACATTATCTTGTTTTTCTCCTGAACCTAATTAGATATTTTGAGCAAATGTGTAGCAGGACTTTAGTCAAATGTGATTAGTATGGGTCTTAGCTAATCTGTCCAATTTGAAAGTCAAAATATGAGAGAAAAAGTTGTAATTCACTTAAAATGTACAAGAGATGATTAAGTAAATATGATCATGTGCTGCTTCACAACAGAGATGTTAATATGTTTTGAGAAATGCATTGTTGGGTGACTTTGTCACTATGCAAACATCATAGAGTTTACATATCCAAATCCAAAAGGCATAGCCTATTAAACGCTTAGGTTACATGTCATAGCCTATTGCTCTTAGGCTACCAACCCCATACAGCGTGTTACTGAATACTGCAGGAAATTGAAATACAGGGTAAGTATTTGTGTGTCTAAACATAGAAAAGGAATTGTAAAACTATAATACATAATCTTATGAGACCGTAGTTGGGTTTTTTAAATTTCAAATTAATATGAGGGTACAAATTTTTATATTACATTGTTCTCACTTCTAGGGTAAAGTACTAGCTGTAAAAGAGAGCCCCTCACCCAGGAGGCATGTTATACACCCTTACAGGTTGCCCATTAGGTGACACGCCCTCCCCCACATGCCCTCCCTCCTTCTGTCAATCATCCTCCCC
>NW_003852397.1:8974266-8974816 GCF_000181295.1 Otolemur garnettii | reverse complement strand
TATTTTATTTTAAAACTAAAAATATTTGGGCATATTTTCATGCCATATATTTGAACAATCTTCTTTATTTAAATATATTATAAATAAGAACTCTGTTTTGGATTAATTATCTCAGGAGTATATAATAATTTTAATCATCTTTTAATTAAAGTCTGGTCTCACTTTGCTTTTCTAGCCTTTTGAGTATTATACTGCTAATTGCTAGCTGAAAAGGTTGTCAGTCACTTGGTCTCAATCTCACTGTGACCTAGCACCAAGCAGAGTGGGATCCATTGTCAAGTAATTTAAAATAAGTATAAAGGAGTGGAATCTTAGCTGTTTTCTCATTAACATGGAACGTTATGATTTGAATGTTTTTATCCCCTCCGAAACTTCATTTTGAGCTTTTTGGCCAGTGACAGCATCCTCCAGTAATTCAACAAAATGACAGGCACAAAGGGAAAGAGGGGAGGCACCCAATACCTGTTCTCTGGGCCTTTTAGAAAACATGGAGCTGTTCATTTGGTCACATACCTGCAAGTCTACAAGAAAGGTGATATTGTAGCCATCA
>NW_003852397.1:8972501-8973709 GCF_000181295.1 Otolemur garnettii | reverse complement strand
GTAATAAATTTGTATGTTTTATAAATATCTAGCCTCAGGTATTGTGTTAGAGCAGCATGAAACAAACTAAGACATGAAGTATGACTTACTGCAGCACCACTGCAGAAAGCATTGTCATTGGAAAGCACTGTCAGAGAGAGAGAGAGAGAGCAGATAAGGACCCTACTTTTAAATTGAATAACTCATAGTTGTCTGAAGGAATTCAGATCACAGCAGACAGTGAAAATTTAAAAAGATTTAAACATTAGCATCCCAATCTTCACCAGGTGTACATGGTTACGGACTACAACATCTAAATAAGGGTTACATCAGACCTTGGGAAACACCATTGAACCAGTCAAACCCAATTTTATATTTTTGAGTCTCTAGCAATCTGCATGGAGGCTTCATCTAAGTCAAGTGCATTCCATCTATCTTGGTGTTTTTCAATGTTCCTACATGTAGTACCATGGGTCAGCCCAAATCAGTCTCCATTTATCACTCTCATCCTCCCCAGGATAGCACATGCTGGGCCTGGCACTTTCCTGAACATACAGTTTTAGAATGGGTCTCAGATATCTCTGGGAATATGCTAACAGGCTCTGAGACCAACAATAAAGCATATAAGCTCCCAAGTAATGTTGATAAATAATCGTCTGGTAAAGTCTGTAAATTCCCCAAGCTCTATCTTCGGTTGGCTGGGAGAGCCTCCAGGATTTACTATGCTCTAAACCCGCGAAGGTCCTTATCATGTCTTCTATTAATTTACAATAAGTAGAACTATAAAAATAAAGTCTGCTTATATTCTGGAAGAATTGTGACAATGAAGAGAAACAAAATGCTTGTGAAGATATGAATGATTAATACTCTACCTCATTTTTTTAAAGGCTTAGATAGGCCAGTTTATTCTTTCCAAACTAAGGTGCAAGCAATTGAAATACTATTATTTTTCACAGGACCACAAGTTAACCTATCTGCATAATATTCATAATTAGTTTATTTTCTTTCAATTTTAATAATCTGAGATTTCTTTGAAAATAAGCTCATACATATCTTAAAGAATTACATACATCAAATAAGAGTATGTCTACTATGGAATGCTTTGACTTGGAAGTTTAGTATGGAGTCATCAATTAATATGAATGTTACTTTCTTTGCATCATTATTATTATTGCTGAATACTTCATTGCAGCTATCATCTGATTTCTTTTCTGAATGTATTTATCTTC
>NW_003852397.1:8964454-8970316 GCF_000181295.1 Otolemur garnettii | reverse complement strand
ATTTTTATTTATTTATTTTTTTATTTAAAGATAGAGTCTTATTCTGTGCCCCAGGCTAGAACATAATAGCATCGTCATAGCTCACTGTAGCCTCAAACTCCTGGGTGCAAGGGTCCTCCTGCCCAAGAACCTACTGAGTAGGTGGGACTATTGGCCTCACCACTATATCCACTATATCCAGCTAATTTTTCAATTTTTTGTAAAGATGAGGTCTCGCTCCTGCTTAGGCTTATTTTGAACTCCTAACTCCCAACCTCATGCAATCTTTCTGCCGCAGCTTCTCAAAGCACTGAGATTACAGGCATGAGCCACTGCATTAAGCCTAGATTTTCTTTTTTTAATATGTAATGACATTTAATATTTGGTGATTAATTCATTCATTGCAGTACAGTATGGAATGCATCGTTAATATCTGTAAGAGAGTGAATCATTATGCTGTCTTTTCCTAGGAAGGAATCTGCATTACCTTGAGGGCTCAGATTTCTCTTTAGA
The DNA here is from genome assembly GCF_000181295.1 of Otolemur garnettii. Classification (NCBI taxonomy): domain Eukaryota; kingdom Metazoa; phylum Chordata; class Mammalia; order Primates; family Galagidae; genus Otolemur; species Otolemur garnettii. The sequence continues at coordinate 8,969,824 of NW_003852397.1, read as the reverse complement.
ACACTTGATCTCGTCTTTCTTTATCTTAACAAATTACAAAGTTAAAGGAGGTGGGCATACAACATTTCCACTAAAGTGGAGAAACTCATCCTAAATTTCATACTAAGATTTACAAAAAACTTTAACCTTGTGCAAATACACAAGTATTTGAAGTGCAGCGGCAGAGCTTCCCTGAAAACCTCATCACCTAAATGGTGATCTGCATGAGGAATGGATGCTTCACTATGGAATTTAATTTGCTACAGAACATATTATATTTCACTGAATGAAGCCAAGATCCCACTTGCCTTATTGATTTCCTTCATTTGGAAGGTATGATCCACAAACCAATTGGCTGTATCATAAATGCTATGGCTTGAACCTACAGCATAAATGACTACATTAACTATGACTCTACCATTTGTGTGTGTGTGGTAGTGGAGGGGGACAATAACAGTAATACCACATGATCTACTATGTATCTCCTCAAAAGAAAGAGTCTTTTTTGCCATAAAGACATTTGAATGCAAATATTTATAGCAGCTCAATTTACAAAGATGTGGGAAAAATACAACTGCCTTTCAACCCATGAATGGATTCATAAACTGTGGTGTATGTAGACCATAGAATATTATTCAAGGATAAAAATGTTGGAGATTTTGTATCTGTTGAACAACCTAGAAGATTTGGAGAACTCTTTCCTAAGAAAAGTATCACAAGAATAGAAAAACAAGCATCATCACATGTACTCAGTACTAACTTAAAACTATTATAATAGATTAACAACCAGGTGCTTACATGTGAGAGAAACTCAATCAAATTCAAAAAGGAAGAGAGGAGGCTCCACAAGTTCCCACCCAACATGTACAATGCACAGGCTATGGCACACTTCCAGGAGAACTGGAAGTTGACAAGTACAACTCTACCTTACAAATGCAAACAATGATAACACAGGTAAGTGAACTCTCATAATGAGTATGTTCATGTGAGGCAAACACCTAATCTGGTAGAAGAGTATCCACGTTCATAGGGTTGCGTGTCTGTAATTCAACTACATGGAGGCTTCTGTCTGGACACTGAGAGGTCAGCTAAATCATAGTAAAGGCATGCATTCATTTCATCCGTTGTCTCATGGGTGAATATTATAGTCCTGGACTTGTGCTTTGCAAAGGCTTCAGCCATTGTTGCAAATGAACAAACAATATTTCCTTGAGCCACATTTAGCCTAACACGGAATTCATGGGTTGCCTAATGAGATGTAAATTGCATGTGGATTTTGTATTTTATGAGGATGCCCTGCATGGGTGCGTGATAATGTCTTCTTTATCCTTCACCAGGCCTCTCACTGAAGGTAAGTTAGTAGACAGTTTCCTCTTTGGTAATTAGCCTATGAGGACATTGGCTCCCTCCATATCCTGTAAGGGAGTCCTTCTCCCTTACATGGAGTCTTCCTCCTTTGCCGGAATAGGACACAGCCCATTGAATAAACAATAGTGTATGGATGTCGTCTTCCTAAAATTCCAGACCTTGTGAATTAGCTTTGGGCCCCATGCTTTCATGAACACAAATCTCCATCCAAATTTACCTCATTGTTGTTTTATTAATTGGCTAAATACAACCCCTCCCCAATTATTTTCTAACTACCCTTATTCCTAAAAATGTTTTTTTCCCCACTGATTTTAACAACAGTAAATAAAGCTGATCTTCATACATCCAGGTTCACATCCCCACTCTGGCACTTATGAGCTATGTGATCATGAGCAAGCTACTTCACCAGTTCGTGGGTCAGTTTTCTCTTTTGTAAAATGGGAATGAAAGCATTTACCTCATAGCTTTTCTTGTGAGAATCAAATTGGTAAATTTTGAGAATTCCTTAGGGATTGTGTCATAATAATTACCCATTATTAATATTATCGTCATTTAAATCTGACCAACAATACTTGAAAGACTTTAGTAGCATTTAAGTAGAGAATCTATAAGGGGAAAAGGCATGCAATTCTTGATTATTTTTGCATAAAATTATATTAAAATTTTTTATGGTTCCAATGCTTTAAAAATACTCTGAAGAGTTATTATTTTGTTAAGGTGGCAGGAACTTTGCATTTTCCAATGGGTAGGAACTCTGCATTTGCCTTTCTAACGTTGCCTTCATTTTAGTTGCTGTAACAAAGTGCCATAAACATACTGGTTTATAAACAAGAGAAGTTTCTTTCTCACAGTTCTTAAGGTTAAGAGTTCAGATGTGAGGTCAGCTTGCTGTATAGATTGCTAACTTCCCATTGTATCCTCATGTGACAGAAAGAGCCAGCTGGTTAAGTAAAAGTTGAAGGGGTATACGTAAAGGCCTGATATTGGCTCCAGAAAACTAACTTAGAAATTATGTACCTTGAAATAGCAGTGCTAAGACAAATAAATAAATATCCAGATGGAGTTTGATCAATACAAAGAATGGAACGGTCACCACTTATTCTACTTACATATTGTGTTAATGTAACTTAAGATTACATCAGAGTTTTCTGCTACATAGTTCCTTTAAACAATGTGAGCTTATTTTTTAATTATTATATTTGAAAATGTGCTTTTCTTAAGTGATGGCTAGGATTCTCAGGAATAAGACCAGAGAAATTTGAGAAGTCAAAAAACATACTGTATTAGAAATATTTGGAAGAACTAAGGAAGCTTAGACTGGATGATAAAACTTGACAGAAATAATTTTTTCCCAGGACAAATAAGTAGGATGAGTTGTTCAGAGTTACAGGGAGATGGATTTTGTTGCTATATAAGATTGAAGTTTTTACCGGTTAGAGCTACTAGAGAAATGAAACAGGCTTCTTTTTTTCTTTTCTTTTTTTTTTTTTAGAAGTGGGTCTCACTCTGTCTGCCAGGCGAGAGTGCAGTGGTATAATCACAGCTCGCTGCAACCTCAAACTATGGAGCTCAAGCGATCCCCCTGCCTCAGCCACCTAAAGTGCTAGGATTACAGGTGTGAGCCACCATGTCAGGCCAGATTAGGTGCCAATTAATTAACTCTTGACTAGGCAAAAGTATTTTATGGTGAGAGAAACCATAACAACATTGGCTTTATATGGAGTGGAGGAGGGCGAGTGGTTTGATAGATGTAATTGACAAGAATGGGCACGGGGGCACACCCTGAGGTGAAGGGAATGTTCTATACCCTGATAAGAGTGTGTGCCCTATGAGTGTGCTCACTCATCAGAGCTGTGTACATTTAAGATCTGTGTATATCATAATAAGTAAATTATATTTCAGCTTTTGAAACTTTGAAATAAAACTCTATGCTAATCCCATTTTTCCCTTCAGGTACCACCTACTTCTCTGAACCCCTCTGGGTGAAATTTTTTTGAAGAAATTTCTATTCTTTCTGTCTCCAATTCTTCCCCTTTTGTTATCTTATGGACACTCTCCAACTGTGCTTTTACCTGATCACCAAAACTTCTCTTTGTAAAGTCACCAGTGACCTGTTTAAAAGTTCAAGGTTTGGTTCTTGGTTCTTTCCTCACAGAATTCATCAGCCAGACCTGGCACAGTGGATAACTCCATCCTCCTGGACACTATTTCTTCAGGACAATTTTGTTGTGTGTTTACTTTCCACTTCTTTCATGGTCTGCTCCTTCCTGTACCCTTCCTGGATTCTTCTCCTCCTGATGTCTAAGTATTGTCATGCTCTCTCTACAGCTCAATCCTCAGACTTTTCTCTAACTACACCTGTTTTATAAGGGGAGTATTGAATCTTATGGTGTCACAGGCCAATTTTATAAGCCAATAATGCCCCAGTTTGTACTTTGAGCTCTCATCTTTCCTGTGAATGTCTGACTCCGTGACTCAACTGCTTATACAGCACCACCCCTTGGAAGTCTATAGAAATTGGCTTTTCAACTTGAAATGTACCAAACAGAATTCTTGATTCCCTACACTCAACTTTATCTGGTCCTTTTCAATTTCTACCATCCTACTAATGTCCTACCCATCCAGGAGATTGCTTCACTCTATATCACCCAGGTTCTTATGTGGACTTGCATAAACTATATACTAGTGACTAAAGAATGGTTCTGTTACATCATTGAAGGTCATATTTTTTGGCTAAATAGATTCTTGGAGAGGACCACATGTGAAACTATACAGGAAGAAGAGGAAATATTTCAAGCCCATCCAATTCATTCCACAAAACCCAGTCATCCAGGACGAAGACTTAGCATTTGCGATGTTACTGAGGTCAGCATGAACATGTCTGACTGGGAAAATGAAGGAAGTTTGGTGCATCTAGGCCTTAGAGAACAAGTAGGAGAGAAGCATAAAATGAGACTGGGCACCTGTTGCTCAGTGGTTAGGGTGCCCACTACATGCACGGGGGCTGGTGGGTTTGAACCCAGCCAGGGTCTGCTAAACAACAATGACAACAATAACAAAAAATAGCCAGGCATTGTGGCGGGTGCCTATAGTCCTAGGTACTTGGGAGGCTGAGGCAGGAGAATGGCTTAAGCCCAAGAGTTGGAGGTTGCTGTGAGTTGTGACACCACAGCACTCTACTGAGGGCAACATAATAAGACTCTGTCTCAAGAAAAAATAAAATGAGACTGAGGGTAGTGCAGAGACTAAAATGTGCATGTTGAGTCTTGTCACCATGATAATAAGGACTTAAGATTTTATTCTAAGGCAACAAGGAGCTATGACAAGCAATGGCAAGCTAATGAGACTTGTAAATAGGAGATAACTTGATTTGCATTTATAGAAGCACTGGGGATTTTATTTGGAGAATAAATGGAAGGAGAAAAGCTAGGATCCAAAGAGATTGATTCAGAAACTATTATAGTAGTCTAGGTAAAGTCCAGAGGGACTTGAATTACTGTGGCAGCAGCAGAGTTTAAAATAAAAGACAGATCGGAAAGATATTTAAGAAATTTAAGTAGGAAAACCCTGACCGCAGGCTTCAGGTATGATGTCCGCTGGCCTGGCACGGCTGAGTGGGCTCTTCATGGTCTATAAATCCCTGGGGTTAATATGGTAGCACCTGTGGGATACAATAAAGCTACAACTTCTGAAGGGTCTCAATGCTAAGAAACCTCTGGCCCCTGAACAGTGTGTTCGATTCTTACTGGGCCCCACAGAAGGCAGTGATAAGAAGAAGCTGACACTCACAGCCACCAGTGTGCCCACCCTCACTAGCCATCCACTGGTACGTGGACCGGCATTCACTAGTATGAAGGTTGGTGTGAGACACCATCTGGATGCCCAGGCTTCCGGGGTGCTTGTGTTCGGTGTGGGACAGGGATGCTCTGATTACAGGTGTGAGCCACCATGTCAGGCCAGATTAGGTGCCAATTAATTAACTCTTGACTAGGCAAAAGTATTTTATGGTGAGAGAAACCATAA
>NW_003852397.1:8963496-8964434 GCF_000181295.1 Otolemur garnettii | reverse complement strand
TACTTGGGAGGCTGAGGCAGGAGAATGGCTTAAGTCCAAAAGTTGGAGGTTGCTGTGAGTTGTGACAGCACAGCACTCTACTGAGGGCAACATAATGAGACTCTGTCTCAAGAAAAAATAAAATGAGACTGAGGGTAATGCAGAGACTAAGATGGGCATGTTGAGCCTTGTCACCATAATAATAAGGACTTAAGATTTTATTCTAAGGCAACAAGCAATGGCAAGCTAATGAGACTTGTAAATAGGAGACAACTTGATTTGCATTTATAGAAGCACTGGGATTTTATTTGGAGAATAAATGGAAGGAGAAAAGCTGGGATCCAAAGAGATTGATTCAGAAACTATTACAGTAGTCTAGGCAAAGTCCAGAGGGACTTGAACTACTGTGGCAGCAGCAGAGTTAAAAATAAAAGACAGATCGGAAAGATATTTAAGAAATTTAAGAAGGAAAACCCTGACCGCAGGTTTCAGGTATGATGTCCGCTGGCCTGGCATGGCTGAGTGGGCTCTTCATGGTCTATAAGCCCCTGGGGTTAATATGGAAGCACCTGAGGGATACCATAGAGCTGCAACTTCTGAAGGGTCTCAATGCTAAGAAACCTCTGGCCCTTGAACAGAGGGGCCCCACATTCTTACTGGGCCCCACATAAGGCAGTGGTAAGAAGGAGTTGACACTCACAGCCTCCAGTGTGCCCACCCTCACCAGCCATCCACTGGTACATGGACCAGCATTCACTAGTCTGAAGGTTGTTGTGAGACACCATCTGGATGCCCAGGCTTCCGGGGTGCTTGTGTTCAGTATGGGACAGGGATGCAGTCTCCTCACCAGCATCTATGAAGCTCATCTCACCAAGGATTATACAGCCCACGGCCTCCTGGGCAAAGCCACAGATGACTTCTGTGAGGATGGGCGGCTGGTAGAGAAGACCACATATGAG
>NW_003852397.1:8958946-8963008 GCF_000181295.1 Otolemur garnettii | reverse complement strand
AAGCTCTGCCTTTGGGCTAGAGAGCGATGCTGGCATTGAAAGGCCAGGCAACTAGCTGGTGGCGGAGGGAGTGGGTAAATATAAGAACAGCTTGTGACTGGACCCAATGGCCATGCAGAAAGTGAGAGTAGGGGATGCTTTTCTGCATGTGACGCAAAACTCAGAAGTTGTAATAGGAAAGATAACTGGACTTGACCAAAATGGAAAGAAAAAACTATATGGAGGAAAAGATGACAAACAAATGACAGACTGACAACAGTATTGTAGTATCTTTAACTGAGGACAAATAGCCATAATAAACAAAGAGCTTTTAGAAAATAAAAATATATATATAAGTAATGGTAACTAACTTTGCATTTTTTTTAAGAGACAGAGTCTCACTTTATCACCCTCAGTAGAGTACTGTAACATCATAGCTCGCAGCAACCTCTAGCTCTTGGGCTTCTGTGATTCTCTTGCCTCAGCCTCCCGATTAGCTGGACTACAGGCATCTGCCACAACACCTGGCTATCTCTTGTTGCAGTTTGGCTGGGGCCAGGTTCGAACCCACCACCCTTGGTATATGGGGCCGGTGCTCTACCCACTGAGCTTCAGGTGCCACCCTAGTAATGGTAAGTAAGGCCTGAGTATATGGGAGTTAAGAAAAGGACAAAACAGTAATGACTCCCAGCCTACTAGCTTAAGCAATTAGGTGTTAACAGGTAGGATTTACTGAGATAGGAACACTGAATAAAGAATGCTATGGACATGTGGGGAGGAGGAGTTTAGACTTGTTGGTTGGGGTTGCAACTGCAGGTCCAAGTGGAGAAACCAAGTCAGCAGTTGGATGCTCCAGAACTCAGGAGAGAGTAGAAGAAAGACACAGATTTGAGAGTATCTTAGGCTACTTTCCCTAGAAAATAAGGAGGAAGCAAATGCATATGTCTTTTCTACTTTACTGGAGAATAAAATCCCAGAGAAGTAGGGGTGAAAGTAAAAAGGTAACGAAACAAGAAAGGAAAGGAATAAAAGCTAAGAAATCCTTATCAAGCTGAACAGTTGACTGCTTGCAGCTGTCTCCAGACAGGGTCACACAATATTGTCCTCAGAATAGCAGGACCAACTCAGGAAAATTTCATCTACTGCCTCACTGCTCCTGGCTCCCATTCGTTAGACTCATCTTACCAAGGCAGAGTATTTACCTGTAAGATGGTGAAGAAGCTAATCCCCTGTGGATTTGTGCTGCCAGCGAGCAGGCCTGGAGCCTGGCCTTTGCCAGCTGGTATTCTGTGCAGGGCTCCTCGGTCTGTGCAATTACAGCAGCAGCAGAGACCTGGTTCCAGAAATCCAAGTATAGCACAAGCTGTTCTGGAGTGGTGCAAAAACTAGGACTGGTATGGAGAATCTGCAGAATTGATGAAAAGTAAAGAACTTTCCTGGCAAAAGAGGTGGATGCGAAGAAAAGAAGATCTAAAAAGAGAAGGAGGAAGCAACAAAAGATGCATTGGGAACCAAAATGATGAGGAATAAAAAGAGAATACAATGTATTAGTGTCATCAAATTCAAATAATACTTTACAAGTAAGTATTTAAAATTTGGAGAATCAGGTTCACCCTCAAACCAAAAACAAATATACAAATAGTGACAACTGGTCAGTTTAGCTTAGTTGGTACCTAAAACATGTTCTAGACATTGAACATGTTTGCTCAGTTATGGAATTCAGGTGACAGAAGCTGTGGGTGTTTTTGAAAATTGGGGACAAAGTCAACTGATCTTAGAGTTTTCATTAAGGAAAACTTTAGAATGAAATGAAGTTGTCAAGAAACCAACCCCTCCCCTCAATATTTTGATTTCAAAAAAATTCAACAAGGACACAAAAGCAAGCAGTGTATAATATCGCTCAGACTGCCTCCCAGGAAGAATGAGGTAGAGATGTAGGCAGTGGCAAGGAAGGCAGGGTGAATGTGATTCCTAAATTGAGGGGCATGTGCTGCCTGCCTGCTAAGTTATGCCTAGAAACCAAACCTGATCAGTGAGATAGACAGGAAGGTCCTGCTCCGGTTGAAGTGGGGTCAGGTGTCTGTACTTTTTAAACGAAGTTTCTAAATTCTATGTCTATCCAAAACAGAGTCCTAATTAGATGGCTATGTAGTAAGTCAACATGCCCAATTGGGGGGTAAAAAGGAAGGGGAAAGAGGCCTGTTTAAAATAAGACTTATTTGAATTCCAAATTCGACTCCAATCACCAGGTGCCACCTGATTTGCTGATTGAGGAAATAATGTTGATTGTGATACATACATAAAGATAATGTAACCAAAATAAAATTCACGAACCTTGTGGTCTTCAAAAGAATAGTGCTCATGTTGAAAGTACATGGTTGGTTCTTAGTAGCTGTATAAAAGCTGAAATCTACTTTTGCCAGAAAATTCTCTGAACTAGGCCTCACAAAACACCATAGCACTAAGCAACTGCTCAGAATACCAAGAGCTTTCCTACTGAGCTAAATCAATTCAAACAGCTGTTAGCTTTTCAGAAATACATTTCACTCCAAAGGAGATGCTCCCGGGGGCAAGGTGTGACTTTTCAGATGAGAAATGTGTTTTTCTTCAGTTCCTAACAAATCAAAGCTCTTCTCTTTAAGAAACCAAGCTTCAGATTACCATCTGTTGGGTGTGCCCTGAGTTCAACAGAATATTCTGACACTTCTGTCAAAGGTGTCCTTTAAGTATGCCCAAAATAAATCCATTAACTAATCAATGGGAACTCACTATTAAAGCTCTATTTAATCCTCTATCTAGTGAAGGTGGCAGGTGTCAGAAATTTAATTCCTTCTGATAGAAATTGTTCAATTTAATGTCTCAGCACAGAAGCAGACCTTTCTGTCATGGACCTATTACTGGCAGGCCAACATCTGTGCACCAGGTAAGTAAAACAGTGCAGGAGGAAATGGCCAGTAAATTTGTATGACATTAAGGATATATCTCAGGCTCCCAGGTAAACTTGTTTTCTGCAATAAAAATATCTCAGTGTTCTATACTCTCTATTCTTTCTTGAGCGTTGCAAGTATTACGTTTTCTCAAATTATTTTGGTAAGAAAAATAAGTGAATCTTTAGGAGGTAAAGTCTACTGTGTATCTATGTCATGGAAATGTACTATAAGATGAGTATGGCTTAGTATTCCCAAGAGACAAATAAGCATAGATTACGAGGCTATAGTTGAAGCTGTCATTTTAAATGCCTGATAGAGCTGGGCCTCTGTATAGATCAATACAGTGAACAACTTCAAGGGACATCATTCACCCAGCAGGATGTGGGTGGGCTTCCTGGAGTGCTACAGTCATCCTTCAGACTCTCAGATCAATAGAACATGTATACACTTGAGTTCTTTTCACTGTAGACATTTTCTCCAAAACAAATCCTCTGTCTTCTCTCCATTTGGTCTTGAGACAATTGCTCTTAATCAAGGAGAAACAACTAATATAACTTCTCATCCTGCATGACTTAAAGTTAAACTGGGCTGCTTAATAAAGAGGCCCAACCAATATTGTGACTTAGAACCTTGAAGTTTCCTGCTGTCTCATGCCAGAGTTCTGAACTGAACTTTTCAGGTGGGTGAATATTGAGCCCTAGAGGGTAATTCAGAGACCCGGTTGTCTGGTGGTGTTTCTGCTGCCTCAACAGATGGCTTCCAAGATTGTTCCAGTCATTGCTTTTCCATCCACTGCAAAGGAAGCTTGTCATCAAGCCAATCAGAAATGCACATGTGTGTCTGCTCATGTTTCATTTGTCAGAGACAGCCACATGGCCATAGCTACAGATAAGCTGGAGGTTACGGCTCTAAATAGGGGCTGGGGCTGGAGCATATGCTAAGTACAAGGTGCTATTATTAAAGAAAGGATGAATGTATCTTGCTTCAAAGCTAGCAATATCTTTTATACCCTGTAAACCCAGGACAACTTTGGTGTCCTAAAATGAGTCATTTTTCACTTTACTAATAGCAATTGATTGCCTACTGTACGGGTGGGCATATCTCTTCCTCAGACTGCTGCAATCTAAATGCCCAGAAATAGACAAGATGTCTT
>NW_003852397.1:8954705-8958377 GCF_000181295.1 Otolemur garnettii | reverse complement strand
CATTATGCTCAATGGGAGGGAGGGTATAAAAACCTAACCTATAGTCATAAAATTCTTTCCCTTTGCATTTTGTGCCTGATGACTTATCATTTATATCACTACAAAAATATTTGGGGAAGACTACCTTTTTAGCTTTCAGAAAATTTGGTACTTTATATGTTAATTTCCCCTGTATGTTTCACTTTTTGTGAAAAGTGCTAAAATATTAGTAGATGGACATATACATGTTTAGTACAGGAGAAAAATGAACCATCCTTTTCTAAATATGCATTTAAATATTTATTTTTTAATTCCAAGATTAATTAATGGTTTAATACCAATATATATCTTGCTAATAACTGTTTTAATAATCTGAATATGACTTATAATTTCTGGTCTTTTTACATCTTAGAATCTATTCGGGGCAGAACTCTTTCTGTGTTAGAACTCTGGGGAAAAAATATTCTGTCATTGTTAGAAAAACTAATTGACAAGACTATATTAGAATAAAATGAAAGTTGAATTGTATGTGCCTTTATGAATAATACCAGATCAACAGACTTCTTAGGAAGCTTTGAACCTGTTCTGGAGAATTAGAATTCTAAGCTTATTCCAAATTTCCAAGATCTTGTCCAACTATAATAATACAAATATGTATTTTCCTTGCTATTGAATATTTCACACAGTCTTTCTGTTTCCCATCCCTGATAGGGGCTACTAGTCGTGCTCTCCCTGGTTACTTCATGCTCCACAATCAGTGCAGATTTCTTGCCCACCCAGGCCCACATGGTGCCAATATCTTGTCAGCACTCCAGCCACCCACTCTCAGTTTTTGCAAGGAGATTGAATACTGCCCCACTAAGCCTTGCTTAAGTCTTTGAAGTTTGTATCGCCAATTAGAAAAGTGAGATATTAGAGAAGTTAGAACTTCCCAAGGTCCTTATAAGCAAGAATCTGAGCCATGATTCAACTCTGGTCTTGCAACTTAATCTTAATTACCCTGTCCTTTCAAGTGCATCTTCTTCACTGTATGTTCCTGTTGTTTTAGTATCACCACTGCTGACTACACCTCCTTGGTACTGACTGCTGTACTCACCCCATGATGCTCCAAAGATTTTTCTGAGCACAGTGATCCACATAAAATATTATTGCTCTTCAGAGGAAAAGGAAACTAGGATTTCATAAAAATTTGCATATATAAACTAAAGATGATTTTGCATAAAGGACATAATTTAGAAAGGCCAGATATTTGATCAATCTAATGTAAATGTATAGAATTAATTGGATCTGTCAAAACACAGATGATGCTGAATGCCTACTATTCCGATCCTTCAAGGAACTGGCCTGATTTTCTCCAAACTTTGTTTATGGCTCATGCAATAAAAAGAAAAAGACCACGAATGTGCAATTTTAGATTTTATTCTATACAGTATTTAGAGTAAACCTACATTTTCCCCAAATGTTGTTCTTTTATGCAAATAAGTTTAAGTTCTTACAATTGTTAATGATATCATTATATAAGAGTGACATGCAATGGTGATACTCTGCAACTGAGTAACTCCATTCTAATCTTTTTTTTTTTTTTTGTATTATGACATTTGCTAAGATTTTCTGAAGAAAGAGCTTTTGTGCAAAGGATCTAATCTGAGGAAAACTCGACCTTATGCTTCTAATGCCAATTTAGAGAGATGGAACTCATTTTGCATTGTAAGAATTTCTCAGATTTTTAAAACTACATCCCAGAATTATTGCCTACAGGTAAATTACTTCAAGCCTGGCCTATTTCTCCAGTGGTTCTCATTATCAAACTGCAAATTTATTTCCACAGGAAGTATGTGCTTCTCTAAGAGAATAAAAATCATATTTAAATGGAAATTATTGTTATTATTATTAAAATACTGAAAACACTATAATTGCAAACACCGTATATGATTAATTCGATGTGTCACAAGATTTAATAAAATGTGAAAGTTCATTTTTCTAGCCCTTTGTGTCACTAAAATATGCAATGCAGCCTCTGTCATTTTGGAGGAATAGTGACGGGAGAGATGTGAGTAGGTCAAATCTGACATTCCTGCTCCTTCCTTTTTCCTTCACTATTCTGTTGAAAATATGCAGTGTTGGACAAACCCCTCACCATTTTCTTTCTCATAGATCTTTTCATTATTCTCAAAATACAATATGAATGATGATTCATTTCTGTATCAGTTATCTATTGCTACAATAATGCTGTGTAACAAAACACTCCAAATCTCATGGCTTTAAAACAATAACAACTTACTTAGCTCATGGGTCTCAGGTCAACCATTAAGACTGTAGTCAGTTGGGAGTTTCTTCTAGTCTAGAGGGTTTTCTCTTGCACCTGAGGTCCACCATGGGTCAGCTGAATAGAGTGACACTAGCTCTGGCAACTAAGATCTGCTTTCTAACTGACTCTACTCTGCACATCTCATCATCCAGCAAGCTAGCTTGGGGATATTCTCAATATAGAACTCCACATTACCAAATTCTCATGGTAATTTCAGAGGCATAAGAAAGAGAAATACTAAAGTAGATGAGAAAGAGCAAACCACCTAAAAATTCAGTGGCATAAGTTAACAAAGAGATACTATTTATGAGTTTCGAGCTGGCTGGGTAGTTCTGCTGATTTTGACTGGGCTTCTCCATTTAGTTAGTTTAGTTTAGTTAGTTATGGGCAGAGTGGGTTGTAGGGATTTAGCTTAGAGATCTGAGCTCCATTCTATAAGTTCCGTCTTTGAGCATGCTGGCCCAGACTTGATTTCATGGTGATCACAAAGGAAAGAAGAAAAATGAAAACATGTGAGAATGTTTTCCCGATTTTGCTTGCAGCATACTTTTTAACAACTATCAGCCAAAGTAGTCACACAGATAAACCTAGAATCAAGAGGTACAGTGGAGTACCCCACCCACAGTGAGCTGAGTAAAGGATTATGGCCATCAATATACAGTATCTATTACAGTCTGAAAACTTTTAGAAGATATTTTAATATAAACATATTATAATATAAAATAATATAAACATAATATAAACAAGGAAGTGCTCATGCTATAGTATTTATGGCCTCAACAAAATATAGAAGAATTGACACAACATCAAGTATGAACTCTGACCTATTAGAATTAAACTAGAAACCAAAAGAGATGTGTGGGAAATCCTACAAAGTTGCAATGACAACCTAATTCCAATATTTAGATGAAAAAATAAAAAGAATATGAATAGCTGAAACAAATTTTGAAGAATAAGAAAGAATAAAGTTAGAGGATCCACTATAGATTTACTATAAGGCAACAGTAATCAAAAGAATATGATATTGGTGGAAGAACAAAGAGATTGATTAAAGAGTACAAAGAGTCAGAAATAGTCCCACACCTATGGGTAATTGATTTTTAACCATGGTGTCAAGGCTAGTCAATAAAGAAAGACCAACAAATGCTGCTGGGAATATGCAATATCCACATATTTTTAAAAAGCACATCAACGTATACTTTAAGTCATAATAAAAATTAAATCTCAATAGGCTATAGCTCTAAATATAGAAACTAAACTTTAAGAATTTTTAAAGGAAAACATCGGAGAAATTCTTTGTCACTTTAGATTAACCCAAGTCTTCATATATACAAAATCATACCATTATTCAAAAAAAGAAAGAAATTTTAAAATTGCTTTTGACC
>NW_003852397.1:8952187-8953426 GCF_000181295.1 Otolemur garnettii | reverse complement strand
TTGACTAAATGGGTCCTGCAGCTACTTTTCTCAGGGGCGCACAATAAAAGTGAAAGAAATCGAGTTAATCCACTTTGTAATAAATTGTACTAAAGTGACCAATAAACTCGTGATAAAATATTGTTTGGTTAATGCCCATTTAACACCCAAATCAATTAAAGATGGAATTAATGGAGAGTATCTAAACTGTTACATGTGCTAATTTCAGGCGTGTTTAGCCATTTTCCACTTTATTCTCATGGATATGAAATATGTTAGTCAATACATCCAATTAGAAAGACTTCAAATTGGTGTTGGCCCCATGTTAATTGCTGAAGATATTTGTTCGTTTCATTTCATTCATTTGCATTTCATGTTGTATTATACAGCCAGAATCAAGTTCATTAAACATTACAAGTAAAGTTATGAAATGGTAAGAAATGTCATATGCAAGAACCTCATTTGGAATTTCAGCAGCAAACTATTTTAAACTATTGACTATTATAAAACAAGAATTTAAATATAAGTAGATATTTATAAACAACGCAGCATGACAGAAAACACTTGTAATTTTAATTGTGAAAATTAAAATTTGGATTGAAGTATGACTTTCTACACTTTTGAATGCAGGTAAATATGAAGAACATAAAATTATTGCCTTCAAAATACAGGAAAGTAATATATCACAAGATTCTTTCCAAACTTTGTAAGCTTGCTCACATTGGTCGTGAGATGGCAAAAATCAGTAAGTAATAGAATAAGTCAGCGTGACTGATCTGTGCAGCAAAACTGTACATGATGATAACGAAAAAGGCTTGTTCTGCTCTTTTTCAGGCTTTGATAATCCATGCAGAACTGGGACAATCATATTTGCAGGTTCTGAATCTGATTTACCACTGCCTTCCAGATCCAGCTGCCCAGATGAGATTCTTGTAACTGCAAGACCATCTGTAAAGGCATGCTTCCATTCCAGTTATCCCCTGGTGAGACACACTCTCTGAACCCCACACTTCCAAGCAGATGATTTATCTCTTCACAATCTCTTGGTTTGATTTAGCAATCTGTCCCTTCACTTTCAGAACTTCTCTCAAGAAATGCGGAGAGTATTTCCATCTGCCTATGTAAAAGTAAGTATGTTGACTATCATACTCACCTTTGTTAAAATCTGTCATTTTACCAAGAAAATTTTTTGCATTATTTTTTTCTTCCAATAGCAGTGTCTTCTCTATTTGATTACTTTCCAGGTTTTAAAATGAAATT
>NW_003852397.1:8950997-8951984 GCF_000181295.1 Otolemur garnettii | reverse complement strand
AATATTTTCTCTGGCATAACCACAGGATGATGACTGAAAAATACATCGGAAAGTTCTTTTTGTTTCCCAAATTGAATTATAATATCTTAATTTAATTGCATACTAAAATTTTAATATAGTATACATACCCAAAGAAGCCCCAAGTATGTGTGAGAATAGTGTGTTTAAAAAAATGAATGCAAGAAAATAGAAAAGTCACAGTTTTAACTTTAAAAAAAAATCCAAGATCTAGATAATAATAAAACATGGCTGAAGATTTATTAGATTAGATGAATTGAAAACGTGCTATGGTTAATGACCAGTTGGTCTCCATGCACATTGTGTTAATTGCATACCAAAATGCACTCCTATAACTCAAAGAGCCAGCATCAAAGTATCAAAATAAGCATTAGGGCATTTGCATATTTATGCTCTGAGTCACAAAGACAGCTATAAAAACAGGGTCTTTGCAGAATCCGGAAAAGCAATAAACAGTTGGGGAGCAAGTGTGTGTTTTAATATATGTATTATGAGAGGATTTAGCTATAAGGCATATTTGCTTAAAACATCTGTTTCTTAGTTGCACTCTGTGTGCAATAGTATGATTATTAGTGGTCTTGTTACTTCCCAAAATATAAAATTTGTCATTAACTTTGATAAGTATATAATTTCACTTTGCTTTTTCCACATCTGTTACTGATATAAGATGTATTGCTTGTTTCTCCAGTATTTCAATTTGGCACCACTTACTATTGTTCTTGGTGAACAATTGAGTTCACATTTTGAATGTTTTCCATCTGGATTATGAAGTACACAATTGGAACTAAAGAATACCTCCAGCAGATTTCTATAATACTGTAGAGTCCATGAAGTGACAGATAAATACAACATCTTAGCTCTGAAACAATAGGAAGGATTTTTACCTCAAATCACAACAATGAATAAATCATCACTTTAGAAAAATATTGATTTAATATGAAATATGTAGCTGATGTAGTGAACTACATA
>NW_003852397.1:8925715-8950925 GCF_000181295.1 Otolemur garnettii | reverse complement strand
AGAAATGGGTTACAATATTGTTATTAACTTGTTTGAGTATTTTTTATATTAAAATAACACCTAGAACTATTTATTAAATACATTCTTTCATATATAAGAAACTGAGAATTCTTTTCTTTTTTTCCCAGTCCTGCTTTTCCTACCTTCTACCTTTGGTACATAATGGCTAAGAGTGTCAACTAGACAGCTATTTGGTTGATTTGGCTGATTTGGTCTTTATTTGCCTTCCCTTTCTTTTTGAAAATTTGGTATGATAATCAGGTTAAGTGAGCAATACTGAATGCCATTGTCATGTGCTTCAATGGAGACCAGCACAAATAGTGCACATTAAATTCAGGAGGGTTCTTGGATCCTGGAGTGTCAAGAAAGTTGTTCCAATGACATGTTATGTGCCCTAACACCTGAGAATGACTATGAATTATTAGCTGGACAAGGAAGAATGGAAGAGGGACAGGAATGTATGTGGGAAAAAGAGAAAACTGTGCTGAACTTGGCAATGAGAGGAGCATAGCACGTGATGGGAGGACAAGGGGAGCATTGGAGGCTCACACGTGAGGAACGGAAGGAGATTGTGGTAAGATGGAAACAGCAGATGGTGGCTCTCATGTCCCACAGGGACTTAGAGGGAACCTATGTTGTTACTGACAGTGGGAGGAAGGCACAGAGGAGAAAGTAACATGAGCCGTAGTTGATTTAGAATGATCACTGGCCACATTGGGGAGAATGAGTTAGATTGAGGCAGACTTGAATTTGGGCTGTTTCTTGCAGATGTCCATCTCAGAGACAGTGATAATGTAGGCTAGGATGGTAGCAGTGGCGCATGTATGGATTCAAATAAACAAAGAAACTTCAAGCTTATTGATTTAATTGGGGAGTATATTAACAGACAGAACGTAATGCTAGTGACCATGTAGCTCCAGGACTGTGTAGCTCTCAAAAACTCAGCTGACAGGTGCTCTGTTCATTTTCTGCTGCTCAACTTACTTCTTCATTCACAGTTCTGTAGGTTCTCAGTCAGGCACAGAGTGGCTGCAACCTTGCTTCAGGGGATCACAGGGCCAAAGTTAAGGTGTTGGCTGGGCTGAATTCTTGTCTGAAAGCTCTCAAGAAAATTCTTCTGGCTCATTCTCATTGATGAATTCAATTCTTTGAGGTTGTAAGACTGAGGTCCTCTTTTCCTTTGTGGTTTTCAATCTGGAGGCTGCTCTCAGCACCTAGAAGCCACCCACATTCCTCCTATATGTTCAGGAGAGCAATGCTGTGTAGACTCTCTCCTATGTTTTAAAATTTGGAGTTCCTTCTCTGTTTTTATAGGGCTCCTATGGTTAGGGTAGCCTCATTTGGACAATTCTCCTGGTATAAAATCAACTATCCATATTCTGTCACTCAGTCATGGAGTGAAATCATCACATTCACAACCCCAGGGGTTGCAGAGGACATGTACACCAGAGCTGAGGGCCATCCTAGAATTCCTTCACCACAGGTGGTGATGTGGATGAGATGTAGATGTGGAAACAGGAAAGGACAAAGAAAAGAAGCTGAGTTCAGGTTGGGGTAAGATGGATTGAGAAATCAGTGAATATTCAAGCAGAGATGTAAGTGTGCCCTGGGTGGGTGCCTGTGGCACTCAGAAGCAAGGTCTAGCCTAGACAAAGAGAAATGCTAGGAGTTGGCATATAGTTATTACTGAACCTACGAGAGTGGATGATATTCACCTATGGAAAGTTATAGAAGGGCTAAGACCAATACCTGAGGAAATGCTTTATCCTAGGAAGGGGTCAAAACTGGAAATTAGTGACTGAGAGGAAAAGAATTTGTTGGAGTAAGTTCAAAAGAAGACATAAGGTGTTAGAATGTGTTTGTTTTTCTGTGTTAAATCTTGCTGAGAAATATATTAGAAAAAATATTCATATGTACTACTAGGGATTGAGTGACATGGAGTAAGTACTTACTGTGGACTAAGCAGTTTCAGTAGAATGGTGGGTACATAAGCCAGACTAGCATTGTTTGAAGAGTGAGAGTCAGGAAATGAAATAAATGAGTTTTGGACAATTATTTAAGTAATTTGGCTCTTAAGAAAAGGTACATAAAAGAAGAGGTTGGAAGTGGGAAAAGTCCTGAGGGAGATGATGATAAGAAACCCATGTGGGATATTAAATTTTCTAGAAGAACTTCTGTCACTTCAACCCAGCCAAGAAAGAGAAATGTGGGAGTAAATGGAGAAAGTTTATAAATTTACTGTGTAAATAATGAAGATACTTCCATCTATTTGCTAAGCAAATTAAGAGGGAATGTAAGTTTTTGACAGTGGATGAGACAGGACTGAGGCAGAAGATTTGAGGAAGAAAATGTTTACACTTGACTGTGTGGTGAATGGAAGCTGCCTAGAGAAATATCATCAGATTACCCACCAGGCCGCAGGAGCAGAATAAAGACAAATCAACAAATGAATCAATCAGATGGGTTCTACCTTGTCTCTGGGAGCGCATAGTTACTATTCCTAGAACTAGTTATAGAAACTAAAAATAATTACAATCATTAATCCAGGCTTGGTATTTTTACCCAGGTGCTGAGTTGGAAAGACAATGAGATAAAAAAGTTTATGGATTCCCAAGAAAGTGATTAAAATGATGGCTCATGGAAGCCATACCAAAGAAGAGAGAAGAAGAGATGATAGGAGGTAGTTAATGGATAATATGCATAGAGAAAATGAAATCAATGTTTTGGTAAAATCAGAGTTGCCAGTTATAGAGAGAATAATCGAGCATTTTATCTAAGAAATGGAAAGGTATACTGAAGGAGTGGAATGTCTGTGTCAGTGATTTCTGAGTAATATTTGCTTTCTATCTAACCATGCCATTCAAACTTTATTTGTCCTACCTTCTATGTTTACATGGTTTCAATAGTCTTTGCCAGTCCTTGTATAACATAATTTTCCTTTTTTGTGAGTTTGAAATTTTGTTTAATCTCTTACTTTACTGACTTATCTGTCTATGTATCTGTCGTGTGTGCGAGTGTGTGTGTGTATTACATAGCTACATTCTGGACACTTCATTAAGTACTTTATGCACATTTTCTTATGGCATCTTCACAACAAAGAAATGTGTGTTAATTGTACAAATTGATGAACTACTTAACTAGATAAATGACTTGCCCTACACTAACTACCCTGTCTTCAAGCTAATGGTATTGAAAGAGGATAAATAGACCTGCTCAATGTTTAATTACCAATTTTCATTATTAAATGTTAAGCTGAAATCGAGTATGTATTTTTGAGCCTTTGCTTATAAGTGTTGCTCTCTTCTTGTACATATGAATTATAAATTGCTTCCTATATATCTTTCAGAATGCATTCAACCATTTCTCAGTAAATGTTGGAGTCATTGGTCATGATTCTGATAAACATGGTTTCTTATTTGAGGTCCTTGGAAAAAGACGACAAAAGAATATCTGAGAAGTAATTTGGAAAATTGGTTATAATCAAATAGAATTCATGGTTCAAAGGCAAAGTCAGGATGTCAAGGCAGCACAAAGCTGCCACAGAATGCAGTTAACCTCCTCCACATTCAGCAGAACCCTTGGCTGTGTGTTCCATGCTCCTTCACAAATCCTGAGGCAGACCAGCCTCCCAAACTCCAGGACTGCTGCTTCTCCAGACTTTTTCTCTCCTTATGTCCCTATTTCATGTCTCAATCCACACTCCCACTCTCAATAGATAGCAGCTGTGGTTTTATATCCAAGAAAAAGAAGCCATCGAGATTGATTTTTCTCTGCTTTTCTCTATACCACTTTTAGATGTATCTACTGTAACACCTGTTCTTACCTCTGCTTTTCAGCTTCAAGCAAGTGAGGGTGTGCAAAGTTAATCTCTCCCAGGAGCTAGAGATGTCATCTCCTACTGTATTCAAGATTAACTGTATTTCACTTATTACCCTAACTTTTTCTCTTATATTCCCCTCATGCTTTACCCTCAGCCTACTAAAAAACAAACAAAATGCATTCCTGGAAGTATTACCTACCCTTCTCATCTCATCACCTGTCACATTCCGGAGACATTGTGGCATAGGGGAAAACAAAATTGGGAAACATAGGGGAAACAGACCAAGAGATGTCGGGGTTTTTTGTCCCCCTCACACACTACTATTTAGCTCTTTGTCATTCAACTTTCTCCAAGATTCAATTTCTTGATCTTCAGAATGAAAATGATGCATATTATTCAACAGCTTCCTCTGCAAAACATGGTAAAAAAAAAAATGTTACTGTCCTTACAGTCTTTTAATGGGAATTAGATAAGGGAAACAGAGATTAGTAATGACTTTTGTGTGGCCAACACCCTATCTCTTCATTGCCAAAATTCTTGAAAAATAACTCTTGTCATAATTTCTAATTCTTCAACTCCTACTCATTCCTTAGTTTAATTCAATACACTTTGACTTCTGGCTTCACTACTCAGCAGAAATTGGTCCAAAGTCATCAAATTACCTTAGACTTAAATCCCAAAGCCTCTTTAACATTTCATTTAACATTCCCTGGAGGTTGAGTTTCCTCTGGACTCTACTCTTTGTCCTCTTAGAATTTTATTCAGAGGCTCTGAGACATCTCTTATCTTTAATATTTTCAATAACCGTATCTCCGTCTCATATTTTGTCTCTATCAAGCTAAAAATTCTTCTTATAAATTGCCTACTGAGTATCAGATACTGATTCAAGACTATCCCAAGGGGAATTCCCCATAAAACCTGAATTCCTGAAATTTCTACATGTTGCCCCAAGTCACCATTCCCCAAGAGGGAAAACTTGGATTCACTTTTAGTTTCCCCCCTCATCACTTCCCTCCTCCAGTGATAATTTGGCACCATGGACTTTTAAAGTCGATTTAAGAAAAAAAGAGAGAGTAAATTAACTTGTAAATTTATTATATTATCTTAACTTAAAACTTCGTCTAAGCCATGAATTTTGGCTTACTCAGTTTTGTAACTCCAGCACAAGGGCAATAAGTGACTCTTCAAACCAAGTTAATTGTGATACATAATATTAGTGTCATTAGCAAACAAAGGAAGATAGAGTACTCTCAGGATTTCTAGGGCTATTAAACACTACAAAAATTTTATTGAAATAAAACTTTTGTTTCATATTTTTTGTAAGAAATGCAAATTAGAATATTAAATGTGCAGACGTTAATGAAATATAGATCTTGCCGAAATTTAAAAATTCTCTTTCTAATTTTTCTTCATGGACTATGAAAAAGTTGTCAGATAGGGCTGGGGCTGGTTCAAACCCAGCCCCAGCCAAAAAAAAAAAAAAAAAAAAAGAATTACTTCTCTCTTCTCTCTTCCTCTCTCCTCCTCTCTCTCCTCCTCTCTCCCCTCTTCTCCCTCCTCTTATCTCCTCTCTTTTTCTCTCCTCCTTGGTGCTGCTCTGCAGACTCCCTCCCCGGCCAATAAAGACCTTTCATACAAAAAAATGTTGTCAAATATAAGTGAACACATTTGTGTAAAAATAGCATTTAAAATAAATGAACACAAAATAAATCATATTGTAATGTTAATAAATGTAAATTTATTGTTCATTAACCACTACTTGAATAAGAAAGTTCCTAATTATTTATATTATCTGACCTCATTTCAATAATATGACAGCTCATTAAGCCATTCAAGAATTGTTAAACTTAGATATCTTTGTTATTTTCATAGAAAATAATGGAAATTTATAGATGATTGTTTAGTTGCTACACTGTACGTTATTCTTTAAATTTCAGTTATCCTTTGTTACTTTAGAAAACAAAGTATTTTTGAGAATCCCATGTACTGAATCTGAAATTCTTGTCACTATTGATTTTTTTTTTCTTAATAGAATAACAAGCAAAACAAACAAAAAGAGGTCAGGAGTTTGTGAATTTTGCCTAACACTAATTTTAACTTCTTTTATGTCTTTAGAAAAGTCAGTTCACATTCTAGACTTCAGCATATTCCTTAATATCTCCCACATGAAAATATCCTGTTGGAAGCCTCACATTGTTTAGTCACACTGCTGTTTTTCCCCCTTCTTCAATAATAACACAAAAGCAAAAGCAAGAATAAAGAACAGAAACTCCACCTTCCTTGAAATTGTGAGATAGTTAAAACCTCAATCTAAACAGTGGGAAAGTGGCTTCCAGAAGCCCTGAATATCTAAAGTAGTTTCAGGAAACACATAGTTCCAGAAGGCCTGTAGCTGCAAATCTCAGGAAACAGCCGAGTACACTTCTCTAAGTATGTTTATTCCAGCTAAACCTAAAGGCTTAAACTACAACCATTTTACTATAACTCATCAGTTTGTTTATCAACAAACTGAGCAGTATTCAGCTAAGTCATTCTTCTGTTCCACTGGCTTCAAAGTCAAAGGTCATTTGGGTGTGACAGTCCGGTAGTGGGCGGGTCTGGAGCACCCAAAGCACCTTCACTCACAGGTGTGGTGCGCTGGAGGAGATGACTGATGGGCCGGGCTTATTGGGACCATCTAACTTTAACCTCTCCACTATGGTGGTCACAGAGTAGTTGGACTTCTCAGATTTTAGCTCAAGGTTCTAAGAGCTAGGGTCCCATCAAACAGGGCAGAAGCTGGTGGTCTTTTCTGCCTCCCCTCAGAAGTCATATCACATCACTTTCACTGTACTTTATTGGTTCAGGAACAAGCATGCCCAGATTTAAGGGGAACCCCAGAGTCCCGATTAGAGGGTGAGTGTCAAAATATGTGCAGCCATGTTTTAAAATTATCATGATGTAAAACCATGATACAGTTTTATAGGCCACGTGGAAAACATGTGAGCAAGCTGCTATTGTAAGCTTCCCCACATCTGTTTGGGTTATAGAAAAAGCCAAGTTAAGGCTGAATAGAGAAACACAGACAATCTACATTGCAAGAAAGATGGAGGAAAGAACAGCAATGTGGGCAGCCCTCAAGATGCCAATCTCAGCTGACCAGTGGGAAATAAACTAAACATAACACCCTTACTAAGAACTACCAAAAAGAAAATTTCTATTTGCCTATAACATGGCCTTACTCTTTCTTGCTAGTTCAGGAAGGATTCACCAAGATGGTTAGTCAAAAAGAACAAAAATAGAATACTCTTTTTTTGTGAAGAAAAGAAGAAATAAGTTTTTAAAATGTCACATTATAAATATTAACTTTTTAAAAGGTTCTAACATTGGGAAAGAAGAGAAGAAAACTGTGACTAAATATATAAAATTAAATTTTTATAAATTAATAAAAGTCACTTCCATAAGACAAGAATTGAAAATAGAGCCACTCCATGTCAGGAAAATGTTGTGAGACTATGTAAAGGTCTTGTATATAACCTGGATGAACTTTTTAAAGAAATGAAAACGAAAAAAAATTCACAGAAAAGAATTCCACACTACCATTCAGATTGAAGAAAAGTGTTGCTAATAACAAAAGAACAGACATAGTATCACCAGGATTTAGAGAAGGTGAACAAAAAGAAAACAATGCCAATTTTTAAAATAGATTACAGTGGAAATCTACAGTGGAAAGGGTAAGCATGTGGATCAAGGAAATGCAGAGAGTTCATACTTGGAGTGCTAGAATAAGAGGAAAAGTAGCAGAATAGAAAAATAAGCTATTTATATGCATAAGTAAAGAAAGTGCTGCAGAAACAAAAGAAACTTGAATTTAAACATTGAAAGAGTATGCTTATCCCAGAAAAAAAAATTATGTACAATGATTATTACTGAGGCATGTCTTAGTATATTTACTGAATGTCAGAAACACTAAAAGAATGTTTTGGTCAGAAAGGAAAAAGATGATGTTATTGATTCTGTTACCTATGTAGGTAACAATGAAAATGGCCATGTCTGATTTTGCCCGAAGCAGTCAACTTTAAAGAAAATGAAGTAATTCCTTACAAAACCATCAAAAAAAAAATTAAATCCAAGAATTTTATGCCCAAATTGTCTTTTAAAAATAAAGGCAAAAGAAAATCTTTTAAAATAAGCAAGAGCTCATAGGTTATAGTGTCCTCCAAATGCCCTCTGGAAGAAAGTCCTGAAAAACACACTTTAGTCAACACCAAAAAAATGTTTGCATAAACAATGGTGAAAGAAATGATACTGAATACGGAAACTATGAAACTCTGTGACTCAGAGAAAGCAAATATGGTGTTTATGATGATAGATCAGCATGTAAAATGGTATAAATTCTGACAAAGTATAAAAGGAAAGCTGAAGAGAGTCAGGAAGAGAAGAGGCGGACGGCAGGGGGTGGTAAGTATGCCAGTTCCCTAACTTTTTATATCAAAAAAGGATCAATAGAGATCATGAAAAGTGATGAAGAAAGTAATAGAGGGATGTATGAACTAGAAAAGATAAATATTAAAGATACAAATTTATCCAAATACACTGGCAAACGGGAAGGAAGGGAAGAGGAAGGAAACGAAAATACACCGACTTCATTATTCGTCACCAGCATTAACAATAGAAAAGCAATATCCATGACGGAATAGGAAAAATTAAAATAAGAACCACGAGACAAAACATTAACTTCAAAACTTGCGAGGAACTGGCTAAGCAGAAACACAAATTTATATATTTGGAGCAAATAAGCATAACGTCTCTATACTGCCCCTCCATCTGTTATATTGGGAAAACAAATGTCCGTATACTTAAAAAACTCAGCTTTTGAGGAAAAAATTGTATATGTATGCAATATGTGCACACAATATCTGTGTATTTTTACCAGGGAAGTCCTGATTTAAAAGTTTAGAGTGATTATCAATCTCATGAAAGGAACCCCTCTGTTTACCTAAATGCAAGTTAGGCCAGAGGCCGGTGCTTAGGGACTAATTATAATGCCAGAACTAGTCTTCTCCCCCAGATCTCTAAAGCAACCTGCTCCATGCTTTTATGTAAGCTGAAATCCATTTCCATGCTCCAGTTTTTCTCATGTCTTTGAGACAACAGAAAGAAAAGGACCCAGTATATATAATAAGTAGTTTGAAAGCTGAGAAAGATAGCATATGGCAGTGGAAACATAAGTGTTGCTTTGACTTTGGAAAGAGATGTGAGAAGAAGTATTTCTGAGTCAAAGCTCAATTCTACCTGAATGAGATGATTTATTTTTATGCTAGAGAATGAACTTTGTGTGGGCACAGATTTATGAAGACAAACACCTGCACAGATCTCATTAGGGGTTTAAAGAAATACCATTTTCCCAAGACAGAAATGATTATAGGCACAGTAATAATAGTGTTTTCATTTAATGAAAGTGAGGGTTTTTTTTTTTCATTCCCCAAAACACAAAGCATTTGTTTAAATAAATTAATTTATTTTCAATGAACTTTTCATTAAAAAAGAGAACTAGCTAAATGACAAGTTAGCTCAAAGCAACGGGCTTAAAATATAAAATGAAAAGAACTGCAAGTAAACTAATTTTAATTTAAAACGATCAGGTAAAGTAAAGCTCATAGTTCCCATCCAGTACCTCTCCAGATATCTGCTGTATAGTCATCTAATTTTTGTAAAGATTTATAAAGTAGCATTTGAAAGCCACTCTCTGAGTCTCTAATACTCCTCAAAAAGCTGACCAGATTCCTGATTAGAAACATTCTTTCCTGCTTGGCTTTCAGGAGAGAGAGATACTATCATCAACACACATGTGTCCTAGGAAATCTTGTTTTCAGTCTTGATTCATTTTAATGTTTTAAAACTGTGCGCATGGGCCTATTGCCTGAGTGGCCCAAACCTGAACGTGTTGGTAGAGTCGGTACTTTCTTTGATACCCTGGAAGGGAGATGTCTGCCTACTACAATCCAAAGAATAAGTGCTCATCTCCACCAGGTAAATTTATTGTGCCAGTATCATGCACTAGGCCCTGGAAAATATGTCTGAGGCTGCAAGCATGACATTAATACTATTCTCTCATATAGTTTCATGATATACAGATGTATCAGAACCTGGTCACAGTAATAATCCGTGAATCACCAGGCCTTACCAACCTGGAGATATGAATTAAATCATCATAATATTAACAGCCACAATTTAATTAAGAACTTGTTTTTGCTTCTGCCTATAAAGAACTTCAGCCATCTCCACTAGGAAGTCACTCCTACCCATCAAGAGTTTCCAAGATCCACCAAGGAAGCTCCATATGTGCTCCCTTCAAGCTAGGCTTTGTGCCATTGTCACAGCTTGGCATCTGCAATTATCTATTTTGCTTTTTCATTGATATCCACTGTCCCTAACGTTCTGGGAGAAGAAACTCATTCTTGCTGCTGCTGACAATTCCCCTCAGAGCAATGCAGAACCCTTGCCATAGAGGCTTCCATGGAACAGTCTTCATGAGATACAGCAGTGTCGCCATTTGCTTTGCTCTCCACCCTACAGTCAGCATCAACCACGGTGCTCGGCAGAGAGTAGACCACAGCCAATGAAAAGCACAGAAAGGATTACATCTTTCACCTATTTTTGCTCATTTACCCATTGCACCAACCTTCATATTTGATTAGCTAATTTGTAGCTTTTCAGCAAGTTCATTTATCATAGGGGTTGCATCTTAGAGGTCTTTGTGACCTTTCCTGCCCTTCCATCGTGCTCCCATAGCACCCTCTATTTGGCAGTATCTTAACACTCATCACATGGTGCACCATCAGTTTCCAGGCTCGGTCCTCCTCCAGATCCAGGCTGGACTATACTCGAGACTATATTCTTTGAAGGCAGCAAATGCCTTCTAATTCACCACCATGTCTCTGGCACCTTGTATGGAGCCAAGGAGATACTGAGTGTCCGTGAATGTTGAGACAATAACATATAATGCAGCTCGTGGCTATATTAAATGTATCTTAAATGGCTGTAAGATACTTGAAGTTCAAGAAGATTAATTACTCATAAGGAATCTTACTGATTGAAACCCTGTTGAATTAGAAAACAGCTAGCTATTACCTCCATTTGGTCAATGTAAAGTGAATTATACTCTTAAACTAGTTTGTTGATACTTATTTAAACAGCTATTTTTGACTCATTTTACATCCAGGTATTTCTCTTGTGTCAGATCTGAGTCAACTGAAGTCATTCCGTTCAGTCACTATAGATTTCTTGTCATTCATTCTTTAAAAATTTATTTAAAGCTTATTATGTATTAGGTACCACCAGATATTCAAGATGCTAGTAATAAATACAACAGCTAACAAGACAGTCAATGTTTTCGTTCTCTTGGTACTTACATTGATGTGATGGAGATAGACAGTGGACACATAAATAGGAACAAGAATATATTGAGAATGTAAGTGCTAAGCTGGAAATACCTTAGCGTGCTACGTTCGAGAGACACGAAGTGACATCAGTTTTAGCTAATCAAAGAGGCTTCGATGAATGAAAAATTAGCATTTACGTTGAGATCTGACCAGAAAGGAGTTAACAATGGGAGGAAACACTAAGGTATAGGTTTTAAGCTGTGAAAAACAACTAATGCAAATACCCTGAGATATCTGGCCTGTTCATGGGAAGAGAATGTCTTCCTTTCCCTTAATTCTCACCTTTATAAGGTCTTGTGTGCTTGTCTCTTTCTTTTATTAACAAACATCTGTGAAGGACCATAGAAATAATGCAGAAATAGCCTCATTTATAAAACAAAATTTATTATTATTAAATTTGAAACTTCACAAAAGGCAGATCAATCAGACAAGTGGCTTCAATTCTTCTTTATTGTCACATAATGATTATACATGTGATATTTTGATACATGCATACTGAATATAGTGATCAAATTACAGTAATTGGGATATCCAACACCTCAAACATTTATCATTTCTTTACATTGGGAACATTCCAAATCTTTCTTCTTGCTATTTTGAAATGTACTATAAACTATTGTTAACTATAATCACCTACTGTGCTATCAATACTAGAACACTTGCCTTATGTCTTGCTCTTGGGGATTTTTTACTTAAACCCCATTGCTACAACACAACGTTAAGCAAGAGTTAAATGATGACGTTCAGAACTCCGGTCTAACTTCAGACAACATTCCTTTATTTGGTTTCCTTTCAAATAGTTGACATAGGCCAATATAATTCCATGTGTTCCCAGAAGGTTGGCATCACCTCTGGATACCTGGCAGCCCTCTGAAGCGGGCTGCCTTTGACCAAAGTTTATTCTTCTTTGTTCCAAATATATTGTATTCTGTCTCTTGCCTTGTTACCAACAAATTCAAAAGAATTTTTCCTTCTAAGAGTACCCACGTTTTCCTGATTTGAAATTGCCAACAAGTGTCTTCCTCTAAGTTAATGTGATCTGCCTATGAGACAAATTTCACCCAGAACCTGTAGCAGGACTGTGCCAAAAGACATAAGAACTGGGCTGTGCCCACTCTGTGATGGCCACTGGGTGTGACCTTTGCCACTCAAAAGTTTGTTATAAGAGTTATCTTCTCAGCTGTCCCTACTTCAAGATTCTGAGTAGCCTAAACACATTTAAGTTACCAAAGTGTTTTTTTATGAGCTCTTCTACTGGCCAATTTATTTATAAAGTTTTGACCTATTAAGTTATTTAGCCGAAGTGATAAGAAGGAATATAGGGGTGAGAATGAGCTGTAAGGAGGAAGGTATTATTAAAATGGGGAAAGGGAAGGAGGGAGGAGGTGGGGGGTCAATGGGTAAAGTTCACCTTTGGGGGGCAGGACACAAATATAAGCGGGTCCTTATCTAACAAAAGCAATCAATGTAACCTGGGTTCTATATACCCTCAATGAATCCCCAACAATAAAAATATTTAAATGACCCATCACCTCACTAGGGATAATTTTACCACACTGATTGAAATTTGAATAGAATTTGAGTGGATAAACAGAAACAAAGAAAACAGTACCAAATAATCCAATTAAAATTGGGCAAAAGGCCTGCATAGATTCTCTCAAAAGAAGACAGGTATGTGAAATGAATGGCCAACAGGGATATGAAAAAATCCTCAACATCACTCATCAGCAAGAAAATGAAAGTGAAAACCACAATGAGATATCACCTCGCCCCTATGAGAATAGCTGTTGTCAAAAATATGAAAGATAGCAAATGTTGATGAGGATATGAAGAATCAGGAACCCCTGTTGAGAATGTAAACAGATACAGTAATTAGTACGGGAAAACAGCAGGGAGATTTCTCAGACCTTCGAAAACAGAACTACCATAGGATTCAGTAATCCCACTTCTGGGTGTCTATCCAAATGAAATGAAAGAGTATCTCAAAGAGACGCTGCCCTTCCGTGTTCATTGCAGCATTACTTACAATAGCCAAGACATGGAACCGACCGGTACAACTAGATCCTGCGTGTTTCCCTGCCCTCTTCTTTCTCCCTTCACAGGAGAGAAATGACTACAGTTGCACCAATTACCTCATCATTTTGAGACAAGGTACCAACAACCAAGCACAGTAGTGCACGAAAAGATAGATGCTGTTTGGTTCTAGATGCTACGCCAAACCTATCCTGCCTACCTTTACTGCATTTTTCACTTGGGTGGAAATTAAAGCTATATTGTTTGATTACAAATACATAAGAATGAAATCAGGGGAAATAAAGACAGAGGCAAAGAGTATACATGAGTGTAAAGGTCCGTGGATGTGTGAGTATGCTTCATTTTTCAATCCCTACACATCACAGACCAAGCAGGCTCTAAACAAACAGTTTATGAATAAATTAAACTGAGATTTCAGTTTGTTTTCAGCTGAATGCAATTCAGCCTGCTTTAGTGGTGACAAGGGCCTCGGCATGAATGTATTCTTTGTCTATTTATAAATACTCACACATGTCCGTATCAGTTTTTGCTTGTTTTTTGACAGAGCTTGGTTTAATTGTGACACAATGGACAGAGTATGTTCTATGAAATGGGCATTTTGCTGTTTTACCACAAGGGCTTGTGTAACATAGTTTTAGAGCCCTTTAAAACTGTGCAGAATTAACTTCTCTCTAAGTGATTTGGCAAGTATCACTACTCTGATTCACAGAAACAAATACTGAAATTTTCATAAATTCATAGTACTATGCATTTTATAAGTTAAAAAGAGAAAAAGGATATAGGTTTAGAGTAGTCTATGGGAAATTCAGCTACAGAAAAGGTTTTTTTCAGTGTTTTAGACTATTTTAAATTTTAATTGTCCTTTAGTCATTTCGCATCTGTCTTTCTAATGAGTCCAAAATTTCAGTTTTAGAAAGGAGGACAAAAATAACACCTTCCTGCAAAAAGTATGAATTTGAAATTAGATAGCAAGTAGATTTGTGATTTAGAATTTTCATTAAACCCAAAAGCAGCAGTGGTGGTGTGTGTTTTTTTATCACAGTTGCCATAGTAATCAAACAAGCAGCCCTGGGCTCTCACAGCTTTACTGCCATTCAGACGACATTTTTCTCACATCAGTTTTCAGCAATAATGAAAGTGATATTATATTTCACTGCAACTTAATAAAGGTCCAACAGCCATTAATTAAGCCTTTGTCTTTAATGGTTATGAAGTTTGTGTCAGAATGTAAAATGCCAGGATGGTATCCTCATCAAGCCCTTCTGGGCTAAGCTCTCAACTTAATTTCAGAGCAGCAGATAATACAATGCTTAATTGGGAAGTTTAACTATTAACCTTTTGGCAAGGATGGCTAGGACCCGTATGTCATAACTCATCCCTTGCCTCCTTATATCAAGGAGGTTTCAAAGAAGAGCCACTGGCCATGGCAGCCTGGCACGAGCAGCCCAGCCCACCCAGCAACTAGTGCCGGACCGGTCCTGCAATGTGCGGCTTCCTCCTGACTGACTCTTTCCACTAATTTTTAAATGAAGTGCTTGAACTCTTTATGTGGCATCACACCACTCAGCAGAACAACTCCAAAAATTGTGTTTCCATGGTAGCAACTGGAGTCTTATTCACAAGTCCTCACGTTACCTACATAACCTATTTACTTACGTAGGAACCGTTAAAACTGTGCATGTACATATAAACCTATATGTATATATTAATATATGAGATCTATTAAAGTTTTATATGTATATGTAACATTTTATGTATACTCTGTGCATGTGTGTGTATATTCCATGAAGGATTATTCTATGAAGAATTAACTCTAATATATATAAGTATGTATATATATATGTGTGTGTATATATGTATATACATATGAGTTAATCATTCATGAAATTGTCAAGCTTCATGACTTTAATGGGACTTTAAAATGCATGTGCCTATAAAAATCTTCAAAATTAATGGGAAAGACAATAGAGAATGGACATCTTAATATGTACTTTATGATCTCACCTTAATTGATTAACAAAATTTGCATCATCTGAAACTTGTATTTTCAGTCCTCATAAGAATTACACTAATATATAACAGTATTTCTAGAAATATTAAATAATTTACCTGAAATATAAAGACCAATTATCTTGCCTTTCAATTCATCTGAATGTAAATTAAATATCAATAAGCAAATAAATATATAAACAAATATCAATAAGATGGGGGGAGAGCGATAGGTCATCTGTGTTTCTTTAACTTTGCATCCTAAGCATCCATTCATTCTTTCAGCATCTATCAATTCAGTCTCATATTTTGTATAAATTTCTGGGGCTAAAACAATGAAAAACAGTTAAGCAAATGGTTTATGTAAAAAATGAACACACTGTGTGCGTTAGTAGCTTCTAACGTATATAGCAGAGGTGAATCAAGAAAGCTTCCTGGAGGAGATGACATTAGAACCAAATTTTGGCAGCTGAGGATGATTCTATTCAGTGAAGCGGCATGACAGGGGGATTCAAAGCATTCTCAGAATATAAATAGCAAATGCCAAGCAAAGAAGATCCTTGAAGGAAGTTCAAATGGTGTCATGTGGCTGAAGCTGAGTTGCAACAGAGGTAGCAGGTGGCAGGCTGGAGAGATGGGCAATGGGTCATGATAAGGAGACACATGGAAGGGTTTCCAGCAGTATCTGCATTCTAGAAAGGTCATTCTGGTGGCTCTTGAACAACATACTGAAGGAAGTCTGAAGGTGAAGAGACCCATGTAAAAATTAAGGCCTAGGCTAAGGGAGTCTGGTAGTGATGGTAAGGATGGATATGAAAAGGAAGAGGAGGTACTATTTTTTCTAGATCTTAGAGTATGATAAGTGAGGTGAAGGCTATGTTAGCCAGTTTGATGTAAGCCTTCTAAATTGTATATAAAATCAGCACATTGTACCCCACAAGCGCATTAATGTACACAGTCATGATTTAATGAAAAAAGAAAAGAAGAAAAAAAAAGAAAAAGAAGAGGAGGAACAGCCAATTTGGGATGATTTTAACCTGGGCGGTGAGAGAGAAGAGCAGATTCAGATGGCTTCCAGGTTTATACTCAGAGTACTGACTTCTAGTAGTCCCCTACCAGTGCCAGTTTAATACTTAGGGAACACCAGTGGGGGTCAGTCGCTGACACCAGAATAATTAGTACTATAATTTCACAGAAAAACTATATATTTTACATGTCATTGTACAAGTAACTAACAATGCTTTCATCATGTTCTTTTCATGATATTTTCTCCTTTTGATGTGAGGCTGGGACACAGATGTATTTGCTGTGTTCACTGCACACCTTCAAATATTTCTGATCTCTTCCATGGAGACAAAGGTAGCAGCGGCCATTTTGGGTGTAGGTTTTTCACTCCTTGTCCTATAACTCTTCCTGTTCATTTGGTATGAACGGCTCCTCTCGTCACCACAGTTTGGTCTTGATTGCACTTGTGTCCACAAAGATTCATTGCCATCATATATTTTTTGTGGAGATGGTGCGCACTTTGTTACATTTTCTTCACAGCACTGTTATGCCAAATCTTTCAACTATTATTTTCTGCCCCCTTGTTTCCTCATGTGACCAGTGGCTATTTGTTTCCCAAAAAAATCACATATGAATTGTATGCTGCAATGTCAACGATGTTAAAGAAAATTGCCAGAGGGCAATGCTGAGTTCCTCTGTGACAGGAATACGTCCTGTCAAGTGTGTCAACACCTGCTTTAGTAGCACTATAAAAGAACATTACATCAGGCTTGTTATCTGTCACCTTCATATCTTTCTGCTGTGTGGAAAATATTATAACTATCTTTCGTGTCTTTGGAACATAATTTAGTAAGCTCACATAGGGGGAAAGGCAATCTTATTGTACCAGGTAGAGAGTTTTTCATCAGTCCTGTCCAGAATTCTAGAAGCAAATCTCTTTTATCACTGCAAACAGTACCAACTGTGGTTACATTCTTTTAAAGCAAATCGAAAGCCAGGGATATGGAGGTAACCTTTCTATCCATGGTAATAATTCTTCCAAACTGGTCCAAATGATGGTTTTGAACCAGTCTTTTTACAATCTCAGAACCACTGCTATAATTTCTTGGAAAGTTCTCTGACTTCTCTGAGTATGGCTCTGCTGCAAGCAGTAGTTTGTAGCAGAATCGCACAAAAGATTCACCATAAATTCATGCTTTCCAGGCTTGGTTGGTATATAAAGTCTGAACAGATAATGCTCATGGAAAAACACCAATTCCTCATTGACAGTGACAGACTTGTGAGGATTGTAGTAAAGTGAGAGCTTATTTATAATATTCCAAAGCTATTGAAGTAGCTATCATGCTGTCTGCAAGCTTCACGTGCAGAATCATCAAAATGTAGACCTTTCAGTAGAAGTCAAATTCAGTGTTTTGAAAATGCAGCCCCAGAAACTGGAGAATTCTCCTCACTGAAAAGATTTTGAACATTGTCTTTACTTTGCCAGTACACGATGCAATTTAGAATTCCAATTAGTCCTAATATTTCTTCTTTTATGAAATTGCCAGAATTTTGGATGAATGCATCCTTACATAACTCTTTGACTAGATGTAACTTCTGGTTTGCACACTTGATAATTACATCCACAGTTTCATTACTAATAAATAGTTGGAAAGTATCCAATGGAAATTTCAGTTCTATTCCTATTGTTCTCCTTCCTGGTCGAGTCCTCAGGATATGAGTTGATTGTTGTCGCCTCTGATCCTTGATCAGCTGTGAGTGCCAGGTCATTCCTGATGGTGCCATCGTCTGAGCTGTAGGCTGCTCTATTTTTACAACTGGCTGTGGTCTTCTTCTCTTGGGCTCCATAGTTTGCATTTCTTCTTCTCCATCATCATCATCTTCTTCTTCTTTACTCTCTTCCTCAGAATGAATAATTTCACATTCTGCCTCTATGAATTCTTTTTGTTCACTATCTGAACTAGTGAAAATGTCCTCATCATTTCCTTCAAAATCTGATCTATCAGTTCCTCCTCTATCTGAGCTACCAACAAATTATATTACCTTTTCATCATATTTGTGTCTGTATTATGAGAAAAAAGGCAAGTTATTGCTTGATAAAAATGGATTTATAGAATTATCAGTTACTCTACATTTTTAATTATATATGCCTTGATCTTCACCAAACACTTCTTAACATCTTCACTATGAAAAACACTTGGCAAAAATAGAACATGGGCTTTTCCTAGAAAAGAGACTGCAACTCATCGCTGCCCATGAGAAAAGTGTCTAGAACTTTTCATTCAATAGTGCTGACATGAAAAACTGTCACAGATGGGTAGGTAAATATCTAATAACAAATGTCATAAGTGGTGAAATCACAACTTCCTGCATAAACAAATATACAACAACAAAAACTACAGTGTAGTCAGTTCCTCACCCCCGTTGGTATACAACTATTTTAAAAGAAGTATTTATGTGTGAAATTTTCTAGGTGTAGAATATAAACGTCTTAACACAATAACTAAGAAAATGACATGAAGGCTATGTTAATCAGTTTGATGAAAACATTTCAAATTGTATATAAACCCAGCACATTGTACCCTATGATTGCATTAACATACACAGCTATGATTTAATTTAAAAAAGGAAGTATTTATAATTATTACCTACACTTTCTCATATTATCCTCTTTCCCCACTTAATTCCGGATCCTACCATCAAGCTCCTGAAATAACATACTAAAAATGTCTCTAACATCAATGTTGCTAAATCTCATGGATTTTTACTTTGCAACTGGGCTCATTCAACCAAAGCTGCTTACTTGGAGCATTGCCACCACTCTTGGTGTCCGTGATGCCTTATTTCCCTGAGTATCCTTCTCTAGGACCTCTCTCTTCAACCCTAGTGGCCATTGACCTCACTTCCTGCAAGACTCAGATTTCTCTGAGTTGGTACAAATTAGCATATCAAATCTTAATTTGACCATTTCTACCATCTTGCCTCCATCCCCACCCTAGCCCTACTTCTCTTTCAGTGTTCACCATCTTAATTAATGTTTTCACAACTAACTTTAGTTTTGCAAATCCTAACACTTATCTTTTTTATAAACTGCTTTATTTCCCTCAAGTCCTATATTCAACCAACAACTATGTGCTGTTGCTTCTAGCACATAAAAATCTCTCCCTTCCCAATGCCATCACCCTAAGCCCAACCACTTGCAACTCTTCAACTCTTTTAATAAGCCCCTAATTATCTTTCTGCAGCCACTTTTTTCCCTTTCCAATTTGTTTTCCAGACAACAGTGTATTTCTTTCTTTTTTTTTTTCTGAGACAGAGTTTCACTAGGTCACCCTCTGTAAAGTGCTGTAGCATCACAGCTCACAGCAACCTCAAACCCTTGAGCTTAAGTGATTCTCTTGCCACAGCCTCCCAAGTAGCTAGGATTACAGGTGCCTGCCACAACTCTTGGCTATTTTTTTGTTGTAGTTGTCATTGTTGTTTGGAAGACCTGGGCCAGGTCTGAACTTGCCATCCCCAGTGTATGTGACTGGCACCCTCACTGCTGAGCTACAGGTGCTGAGCCCAGTGCATTTCTTTTTTAATGCAAATCTGACTTTGTCACTTCATCTCTTAAAACATTTCAATGCTTTTTTATTGCTGTAAAGAAAGAGTCCAAAATTGGTAACATGACCTGTGCCAAGGATGATTATCTTGCCCTGCCAATATCTCTATCATTGCCAGGCTTCACTCTCCCAAAATGTTGGTGTTTAAGATTGTAAAGATGGAGTATTGTCTATTGCTTACTAATATGTGATATATGGTCATAACAGGCTGAAAAGTCAAGATGTGGAAGACAAAGGACATAAGAGGTGAAAGTAGTTCCATCTGGGTAGATACTAAATTTACACAAGATGATGGCAATAATTGGGATAGAAAAGACAATAATTATCCATTAGTTATTTGTTGGTTTGCTTTTTTGATATCAGAAAGTTTGTGGATAAAAGTTACAAGAAAGATGAAGTAATAGAACAACAGATTTTGTAGAGCTAACATGCTCCATTTCATTCAAGGAAAAGAAAGTACTGGTTTAATAAAATAGTAGGAAGCTAAGGAAGGCCAGTGTTTATTAACATTCTGCATTCTGGGTACCACTCAGTAGCCAAAGAATATTGCAAGAAGAACTAAAGTTCTGGGTTCAAGCTCTGGTTTTAACTTTTCCCTTTTCTTCTCATGTTAAATTGAAATATATGAAACTAAGCATTCTCTTCAATAAAATGGGGATTTGGCCAATTTCTCTGACTACCACACAGAGACACAGTGAAGATACTGATAAATTAAATGACGTGCTTAAATAAACTCTACGTGTCATATAAGCTCTATGACCTTTGGCAATTCATTCTCATGTAAGGTGGACAAACCCAGAGAATTTCTAAAGTTTTGTCATTTCTAAAGAAAGTTTGTTGTCTTAATTATCTATACATGATTTAAAAAGTAAAAATCAGTTAATAAATTATCATCAAATGCCTAAGAGTTCATCATCATCTAGCTCAGCATACTAAGGAAATGAATCAGTAAAGCAGAGGAAAGTAGCCAATACTACTACCATAGAACCTGTGATCTGATCATAAGCTCCCTCTGGTAGCCTTCAGAGTATATGTATGGTGTCCCTTGCAGGTGTATTTTTCATATCAGTCAATTTTTGCAGGCTATGTGCTCTCCTGAATGAGTCAGAGTCCTATCTTCCAACTGTTTGTAGTTCTCCCCACTGTAGAATAATGAGACCCCTGTTATATGGCTGGTATTCTGGCTCAGACAACATGCAGAAGGCAATTAAGGTCAGCCATTTCATAATTAGTGTCACCATCGCAGAACTCAATACTCAAAGAAGGAATGAACACTAAGATTGTATCTGAAGAAAAACTAATGAGCAATATGTCTGAAAATAGAGACTAGTTATGCATTTAAGGAGGTCCCAGACCTGATTACAAAGTATCTTGACAAGCTTTGTGACTCTGAAACCCTAAAGCATATGTCTAATACTCTAAGCAGGAAGTTCTCATTTTAAGTAATCTAATCCATTTTATACTTTACATTCCCCTGGGTCAAGGAGAACTCTTCACCAAACATAATCATTCTTATATGTGGGTAAGAACTGATTTAACAAATTATTAAGATTATTTTTTCTCAATATCAGCATTCAAGTGGAAATTATCTGCAAAATTAATGTGTGTTGAAGGGTTCCTGATTCTTAGGTTTCCTTTTGTATTGTTTCTAGCAATAATGCCTCACCCTTGACAATTGGAGAGCCATTTAATTTATCTACCACAGCTTCAGAGAAGCAAAATTAATAATGCTATCTCAATAGACTTCCACTGACATGCTGAAATCATGCTAGTAAGGTTTTTAAATCAAAAGATTTCCACCAAGCCTTATGGACTTTGCAAATAAGGCGATTGTTTCTTACATTTTATATTTTATGTTCAGCTATATAAAAAGCATAACCAGTAGCTAAGGGAGTTAACCTATTTTTTTATCAATAGGAGCAGAGTAACAAATTTCTCTCCCTCTCTCTCATCCTAGATGTATTATATTTTCAACACATATCTCTCCATGCAAAGATAATACAGTGAAGACTCTAAGATATTGGCATGTCTTGCTCAATTTAAGCCGCAATAAGATGACGGGAATAAAGTCATCTTAATTTCCTTTCTAATCACCTAGCCCAGGAGAAAGAGAGTTATAAGATTAAAGTCATTGCTGTCATATAAGATTAATGTAGTAGAGTGCAAATTAGATTCAGAACATATATTTGTCATATGCTCTGGGTTGCAGCAAAGAAAAATATTCCCAGTGGTCAGAAAAGTGGAAATTATATAAAATAGGTTACAAAGACTATACGTATATGAAACAAGTCATTGTGACAGATTTTTATAGAAGAATAAGACCCTAGAAAAGCCTTAAAAATGCCATATTTAGGACACAATTGGAAATATGCTGAATATTAACTATAATTAATTTTTAGAAAGTGGAATGATAAGAACTATTTGTTTAATTCATTCATCTGATAAATACTTATCAGGTCTCTGCTACATGTGGACACTGTTTCAGGTCCTAGAGAATCAGCATTAAACCAAACAGAAAAATCTTCAGCTCTCATGGAGCTGATATTCTTTTGGAGAGACACAGAAAACAAATAAAGATAAATCCTGAGATTTTTCTTCTGGCCAAAAGGAAGTAACAGAAAATCAATTTACTCTCCCATGTGAAGCAATCATAGAAATAGACAAGACATATAAAACAATAGTTTTTAAGACACTGCACATCAGGCAATGAAGGACAGTGATTTCTGACAAGTTAAAGTTTCTTGTCATTGAATTTTTTTCTCTTGCAGTTTGAAACATATTCAATTGATTTTTTTAGTTGTTACCCTTCATTCAATAAGTAAATGTTTAATAAGCATTTACTATGGGCCTGACAATCTTCTAGATACTAGAAGATACAATGTAGTTGGGAAGAGGTAGACAGACAATAACTGAGTAAGTAAAACATATAATATGTCAGAGAAAATAAAGGTTGTAATAACCAGGGTAGGGGACTAGTTGTCTGTGGGAGTGCTTGCTATTTTAAATGAGATGATTAGAGAGACAGCCCTGCTTAGGAGGTAACATTTGAGCAAATATCTTTCGGTTACCAAGGAGAAGGCTAAACTAGCAACAGAAATAAGAAAAATGTTATTTTACGTCATAAACTTTGAAGCATTTCTTCGTAACATAGGATGTGTGGTTCAGTATAAAAAGCAGGCACATGTAACTCACTCACAATTCCTCTGCATATGAAAAAGAGGATGTTGGGGGATATAAATGTAGGAAATCTCAGGAAGAATCCAACATAAAACCCCTAATTTGGCATAGAAAAGGCAGGCAGTGGAGCAGGCAGCCAAAACAAACAAATTCAATGCAACAGGGATTCCTGACAGGCTAAACTAAATCAACAAACTGTGGGTTGTGGCATCCTTCCAAAGCAGGTGTCCCCCATAGGCAACCAACACAAAACAAAGTCATGGTGAATAAACAGACACTGGTATAATTTTTTTCCAGTGCAGGTGGCCAGAGACAGAAATCTAAATCCATTGAAATAAGACACAGAAAAAAATAACTTATTAAATCAAGGAAGAGTTGCTTATTGAGGGCAATGGTTGAGAGTGTTTGTTGTAGATCATACCTCTCTACCCTTATAAGAGTGACTAGAAAAGCTATCTAAAATATTATTTACACAAAAATGAAAAAAAAAAAAAAACCTTTTGGAAACTACCAGAAAGCTAGTAAGTCAGCTATGACATGAGAAGGCAAGGATCCTGATGTGAAGGGATGCTCTTTGGAGAGATTTAGCCTTATGTGCTATTTATTCTGTGGTAATTTATAAGTAGCTGGATATACTGAGAAGCTCATCCAAAAGGAGCAGAGACTGACAAGCTGAGCAGAACTACTGGGAACTTCACGGGGCTGGGAAGACAACAATTGGAGTCCAGCTTACAGGAGGAAGGGTACTAATAAATACGCCAAGCCTCTAAGTAGGATATTGGAAGAACTATACTGTAAAAATAAGGATACCCTGGGAATGGACCAACCCTAATGAAAGCTTAAAAACCAATTTCCAGTCAATTCAAGACTATTTTGGATTAAGTTAATCTTTCTTACTCTAACTTCTTATAAGAAAGAAACTCTTTTGTCAATGGAGATAATTTAAAGCAGAACTTAAGAATATCTTTCAATCACTATATCTGGCATACAATGAGAAAATGCTATGTGTAAAAGTGAAATAAACAAAAGCTAAGAGAAAAAACAGAAAGTACAATAGTCCCTCAGGTGATCCAAATATTGGCTTGCAAATAATGAACTTTAAAATAACTGCAATTAATATGTTCAACATATAAATACAAAAGGAGATTTTCATAGGAAATCAAAAATCCATAGAACAATTACATAGAAATTCTAGATATGAAAAATATAAATATAATAATTGCATTTGAAGACTCAATAGATGGATTTAACAGCAGATTAGATGCAGCAGGAAAGAGGATTAGAGGCTTAGTGTACTGAAACATAGGCCAGTAGAAAGTACTCGTACAGAAGAACATAGAGGAAAAAAAGATGAAAAACACACCCTAGTAAGTCTAGCATCAATATAAGATAGTAATTGGGAAACTTTCTTTTTATGCTTTGTGAGCCATATGGCCTGTTTATGTTGACCTAACTCTGCAATTATAGCACAAAAGCAGCATAGACAATACATAAATGAATAGATATGGCTGTGTCCCAGTCAACTTTGATGTGCTTAGGGGTAACTTTATCAATTGAATCATTTATAGTTTGGGCTAAAATTTTATAGCAGCTTTCAAAATTATTGGTTTAGGTCACATTCTACCAAAAATTGAAAATATCTTTAGGGAGTATAGTACCAGCCTTTGAGTCACGGTTTAATAAATTTCTTGAAATAGCATAGAGATAGCAGAACTTGAAGACAGAAAAGTACCAGAGATTAATTTTATGGTTGCAAAATATAGTATTTGGAATTATAATAAATTAAAACCTCCCAAAGTATCTACTGCTGATGCAGGATAACTTAGCCCTCAAAGAAAAACAGGTAGAGTGACCATTAGGGTAGTTATATTCCACTAATAACTACGAGGCAGCATAAAGAGATATGTTCTGTATATGTCTTTTTACTTGGTAGAGTTTTATAGCCAACTAATTCTCTGATACAAAGTTTAGAGAGTCAGCAATGGCTAGATCAAGTTGATATATAGCCAAGAAACCAAACAAATTTATATCTATCTCTTAACTAAGAAAAGCTGGTTGAATTATCACATTAAAGCTGACTGCTTTCAGGGAACAAGGATTAAATATTATTAAGAAAGGAGCACAAAGAAAGACTTGGGAAATTTTTTTTTTTTTTT
>NW_003852397.1:8849737-8925471 GCF_000181295.1 Otolemur garnettii | reverse complement strand
ATAGGCGCCGAGCCAAGACTTGGGAAATTAAAGGTGAAATAGGTACAAAGGTCAGACAATTAAGTTTGCATATTTTTCCTAGAAAAAGTGCTACATACTTCATTGCTGACTATCATTATGCTCACCAGATGGTCAAAGGGAGTACTTTGAAGGTGTCTGGAGTGGTATTTAGCAATGAGGTATGTAGCATGTTTTCTAGGATGAATTTGCAAAGTTAATTGTCAAACCTCATATAACTTAATGCTCTCATATACATTACTTTTCATTCTTTAGGGATAGGCTCAAGTAAAAAGTCTCACCACAATTCTTTCAAGTATTTATGTTAATGTATTTTCTTCATCACAGTTACAATTTCATCTCTAATGTGGTGTGTGTATGTGTGTGTGTGTACATGTGCACATGCAATTATAATAAAATCTAATTTATCCATAACTTTTGGAGTAAGGATTCTACTCTCACGGCTGGGATAAATCTAGTGGAAGGTCTACTTTTACAAAGCTGAACTAAGATAAAGAGTCTATTCTGGTTCTCTTTTTCTGCATAGAAAACTTACCCAAGACTTAATTGCTTAAATGACAACATTTATTTTATTGTAAATCTTCAATTTAAGCATAGCATGGCTTAATGGGAATTCTTTATGTGCTACCTGTTAACTGGAAGGGTTTATAGCCTGAAAACTGGAATCCACTGAAAACAACCTTGCTCATATTTCTAATAGTTGATGCTGGATTCAGCTGGGACCCCACTTCTCCTGTGAAAAGTACATATAGCCTCAAAAGTCACCCGTGATTATTTTCAGGGGTGTTAGGAGAGGCTTCTCCATATGTCTTTTGTGTTTCTTCATATCTTGTGACTAGAGGCACTCATTGCCTTTGGTCCAGGCTATCTTTAAAAGGATGCTTATACTGTCAACAGCATTGAAAGATACAGTGGACCCTCCAGAGAAATGGGCAACCATGCTTACTACACAATATAGTATAAGATAATGATTCCCTCTAGCCAGGGCAGCTGTCACTTGTCTCTCATTGTGCTTCCTTAGAAGAATTAGAATTCAGGATGTTAGGGGTCAAAAAATGCTGATCTTCTTCCTGTCACTATTGTTGTGAATGAGAAGCTATTTTCTGACCCAAGAGTGTCCAAGCATCCCTAAAACCATGGGAGGCTAACTCATCAACTTGAAAGTAAACTCTCAGATCTGTTCTAGTTTTTTACAATAAGTTTCGTCGACAGTCAAAGGGAGGCAATTGAACTATCTACTTTGATGGGAATGATGTAAAGAATTCTAAAAATGTCTTCAAATTACCACAGGATACATACTAGAGAATATTGATGCTAACATCTAACAGGTAGTATTGGACCAATACACAGTAAGGAAACTATCTGTGCAGAGGTTCAGTCCAGAGTGGGAATGAAAGGAAGTCAATGAAAACATGGCTTAAGAAGAAGCCTGAAGAGTTTGAAGTATTTGGTGTGCAGAGTACAAAATAGTTCTGGAGAAAATATTTAGGTAAAATGTTATAATGAAGGAGTTTGTATGGCTAATTTTTACCTTTTGCATAGTGCATGAAAAAAGGCAATGAAAATCTTTTCATCCTAGAAAAGATAGCCAAAGACAGTCAGTGTCTCTATTCATATCACATTTTGGAGCTGATATGGACTATAAGATCCATTGTCTAATCAGCTAAACCTTACCACATTACAGTCTAAAATATATAAATTTTTAGAGGCAGGGTCTGGCTCTGTTGCCCAGGCTGGGTGGAGCACAGGAGCCAGATCATAGCTCACTGAATCCTGGAACTCCTGGGCTCAAGGAATCTTCTAATCTCAGCCTCCAAGTAGCTGGGACTGTAAGTATATCACCACACCTACCTAATTTTTAAATTTTCATGGAGTCACACACTACCAGGTAAGACAAGTGAGCTGGGAGAATGGTTTGAGAGCTGGACAGCCAGGTTGTGAATCTCAGATGGCCCCATCTTTAAAATAGACTTTCAAGTTGGTTGGGGGCCCATCAGCCCCTCCCATAGGCTTTTCCCAGAACCTGGGAGGAGACTTTCCAACCATGTAAAAATAGCTGCCTATTAGGGAGCCTGGGAGCAAACTCACCAACCCAGCCCTGCCCAACCTAATACCCCCACCAACTTCCACTGTGACAGAGAATATAAACTCAACTGGAAGTCTAGGACCTCACCCACCATCTAGGGTATTCAGTTGCTCTACCTGAGAAGCTAGAGCTGTTCACAGGTCTCAAAAACAACACCTTGTTCTTTACAGCAAGTGCCACCTATCTATAGGAAGGACAATTTGCATGGCCCTTTAGAGAACATTTACTCACTCAGCCTTACAAGATGAGATCAATTCTCACCCATAAGTGCTACCTACTATCTCAGAGATTAAACTGGTAATGCCAATACACCTCAAATTGCCAAGAAGTCCATAGAGCTATGGAAGGAGAAAGGATTTCAAAGACCTCCACCCTTTTTTATCAAAGTGAGAATGAATATCTTCCCACATACATAGTTCACCACTGTTAGAGCCTACAAAAAAACTAGCAACTAAAAAAACACCACACTTAGGATATCTATAACCAAAGCTTCCACCCAGAATCTAGGTCATCATCAAAGAACCCACAAATATAACCAAATTTTTCTTACACAATATATGCCACAAATACACCTGTACATATGAGGTGAAGGGGGAAAGCCCCATCTAAACAAATGGAAATCCAAAAATAAAAGCAATAAATGCACCACATGAGAAGTAATCTATGAAAGAACTATGGTTGTATGAAAGAACGGAGCAAAAGGCACCCCCAAAGGGAAACACCAGCTCTCTAGGAATGAATAACAACCAAAGTGAAAATGTCAAAATGACAGATAAAGAATTCCAAATATGACTGTAAGGAAACTCAATGAAATTCAAGAGAAATTGGAAAACCAACTCAAAGAAGCTAGAAAATTAATTCAAGAAATGAATTTTTAAAAATCACTAAAGAGATACACATTTAAAAAATCAAATAGAACTTATGGAAATGAAAATTTTATTTAAGGAAATACAAAACACAGTGAAAAGTTTTAAGACTAGATTAGACAGGCAGAAAAAAATGATATCAGATTGGTGGGACCACACTTATGGCTCATCTAACAAGGGTACATGTGAATCTTTCTAAATGTAGAATATACTTTGTCTTAACACAATACTAAGAAAATGCCATGAAGGCTCTGTTAAGCAGTTTGGTGAAAATATTTCAAATTGTATATAGAACCAGGACACTGTACCCCATGCCTGCATTAATGTACACAGCTATGATTTTATTTAAAGAAAAAAAGAAGAAGAAGAAAGAAAAGAAAGAAAGAAAGAAAAAGAAAAAAGAACTTAAGGACAACACTTTCAAATTAACTTAGTCAAAAATAATGAACAAATAAGTTAGAGGGAAGAGGAATGAGTGAGGGA
Source organism: Otolemur garnettii (assembly GCF_000181295.1). Lineage (NCBI taxonomy): Eukaryota > Metazoa > Chordata > Mammalia > Primates > Galagidae > Otolemur > Otolemur garnettii. The sequence continues at coordinate 8,922,018 of NW_003852397.1, read as the reverse complement.
GTCAAAGGGAGGAGATGGGTGTGTTCCCACTTAATGGACACAATGTAAGGGTATTGCCACACCTTTTAGGTCCTACAAGAGAGACTCTACTTAGCGCATGCAAATATTGTAACCTAGTTGTTTGTACTATCCCATTAACCTGGAATTTTAAAAAATTAATAGAAAACTAAGAGAAATTTTTAAAAGCCTACAAGAGCTATGGAATTATATGAAAAGATTTAATATAAGAATACTAGGCATCCTTGAGGGCAAAGAAGAAAATGCACAATGGCTGGGAAACCTAGTTGAGGCAATCACCAAGACCCATAGTCATTAAACTGGCCAAAGTCAACATGAAGGAGGAACTTCTGTGGGCCATAAGGAAGAAATGCCAAATAATTTATAAAGGAAAATCCTTCAGGCTAACTTCCAGTTTATTGAGGGAGTCCTTACAAGCCAGAGGGATATCATTGCCCTCTTCAGTGGATGACCTAGAATTTTATATCCTACAAAACTAAGTTCCATAAACAAAGGAGAAATAAAGACCTTTTTGGACTCTCAAACACTGAGAGAATCTATCAAGATCATACTTGCCCTGCAGGATATTCTTAGTACTGCATTATACATGGATCAGTGCAATGATCACCCACCAATATAAAACCATCCAAAAGCTAAAGGTCAGAGCTCATATAAAATAATAGTACAAGTGATAAAAAACAACAACAAATTGCTACCCAACTGGATGAACAGAACAGCATCCCAGATATCAATCCTATCAATCAATATGAATGGTTTAAATTCTGCACTCAAGAGACATAAGTTGGATGAATGATGCTGTCTCCAGGAAATACACCTGACCCACAGGACTCTTACAAAACCAAGATTAAGGGATAAAAAAAAATATTTCATGCAAATGGTAACCAAAAGAAGGCAAGTGTAGCCATTCTTCTATTTTAAAAAATGACTTTAAGTCAATAGTAATGAAAGACAGAGATAGTCATTATATAATGGTAAAGGGAGAAATTCAACAAGAATACACAATAATAATTTTATGTACTATAAAAGTATATAGTCTAAATGTTAATGTATTTGTAAAGTCAATTAAGTACGTCTTAGTTGCTAATTAGATTATGTCTAGTCCAAATTAATTGCCTCAAAATAGAACAAGTAAAACCCATATTCATAAAATATATGAACATGTCACCCTTTTGACCTAATATTTAAAAAGGAAAATATTATTTGGTAGCAGTATTAGTCATTCTCAAAAAAAAAAAAAAAACCTAGTTGTCTAACCTGACTTGAAATATTTTCAAGTTTTGACAAAATCTTCACACAGGCATGAAAAAAGGCAAAACATGTGAAAAGAATTAAAAATAACATAGAGCAGAAGGAAAAAATTACTAACAATGCAAACAAATTTCACTGAAATGAAGGGTAGTATATTTTGCTCTTTTCTGATATGACTAAGAGAAATTACACTTATTAGATTTCTATGATGCCATGTTTTTAAATCACATTATATTAACTTAGTTACTTAAAGTGGGAGAATATAAGGAAACAGAATTTGGTGTCAAAATTTGTTTCATTTAAATTTCAGTGTCTGTAGTAATAACGTTTTCTATTTAAAGTTATCATTACATACCAAATAACAGTAATTTTGAATTAGGTACCACTAGTGATGGTGTCTGTATGACTAAGGAAGCACTAAAAATATATTAAATGGTATCCTGATAAAGTTACAATCTTGTTTTCCTAATAAAACTTTTGAGGTGAGAAAAATTGAGGTTATTGACAAAATGATCTATAAGTTCCTACTTTGGTTTAAATTTTTGTTGTTTTTGTCATAGTGACTACAGATACAGAGTAGCAAATCTAGGCTCAAAATATTTCCAATGTCCATAGTAGAAGAAAACCCTAAAATAATGAGCAAAAGTGAAGGTAGAGGTCAATTTGGCTTCTCATCCAGTAGGAGACATTTTGGGCCAGGTCTTGGCTCCCATGAAATAAAGATCAAAAATTATCTGGATTGGTGGGAGACTGGGAAGCTGGAAAAGTAGAACCAAAATCTCCTTTCAAAGCCAGCACCTCAAATTTCACAAGACACAGTTTGCTGTGGATTACAGAAGAGTGCAGAAGCAAAGAAATAAGAAAGCACTGATTATTCAGGTACTGCAGCAAGTTGCCTATTTGTTGGAAAACACTATAATCACAATCCTATCATTCATGATGATAAAGGATCTCAGACATTTTTATAGAATGTGATTCTGGACCAGAGGTCTGGGAACATAGATATTTACAATGATAAAACTCAAAGCCAGAGAATATCAGCAGAGAATATGAGTAAACCATAGAAATAAAAATAGAAGAAAAAAAGCAAGAAAAAAAAATTTAAAAACCTTTCCACTCAAAGTAAGTCTGAAAACTAATATTTTAAAATGTCTAATGCTAAGATTTTTTTAAAAAGGAAAACAGAAGTTCATAAATTTACTTTGTATGAAACTTATTTTATGAAATAGTCTTTAAAAATTCCTTAAAATTAAAGTGTTTTCTAAATTTAAAGAGAAAACTTAAAATACAACTTTCTTTAAAGTAGAATTCAAGTATTTTTATTAAAGTAGAAGTGAAACAAGAACTAGTAGATATAAAAATCAATGAAGCAATAGGTAAGATAAAGTCAAGAGCAGTGTGTCAATCAACTTGTAGTAAAGAATCATTCTTTTCCAAACACTTTTATAAAATAAAGTAATAATCAATGAATAAATGGAAAAATCCAAAGACTTTCAAAATACAAGCACAACTTTTATAATATTCAATAGACATACAATTACATTTTAATAAACATAATCAAAATAGTTAAAAGAAAATAATTTTAAATATTATACATCTACTTTAAAATCCTGCATGGAGTAATCAATATATAGAATTACTATTATATTAGTACCTTTTTGTCATTCTGCAAATAGTTGTTAGTAAAATAATCATTTTCTCTTTTTAAACACTTTGAATGATATCAATGTTTATCAGTAAAATCTGAAGTTTTTTTATGTAACATGTGACCTTGCTTCTTGTTTATTAACTGATCCAGTTAGAAATAGATTAGCAAAAAGGCTCCTCACAGGGGATAATGTACATCTAAAATGTTTCTGTTTTGCTTTAATATCATTCATAATAGAGAAACCAGATTTGCAAGAGGTCTCATGATACTCGTTTTTAGCTTGCATCCAAAATGAAGCAAATGACATTGTATTTTCAAACATCATCATCAATTTTTCTAATTACTATCCAGATCCAACAATTTATAATGCAAAGTTATAATTAAATTCAAATTGCCTGCTAAGGAAAGAAATGGACTCTGGAGCCATGCTTGTTTTTCTCTATCCATGGATCTCTCTTGATCAAAAAAAAAAAAAAAATCAAACTGTTCTACCACATAGCCCTACTCATGAGATAGCAGATGAAATCAAGTTAAAGAACTTTCTACAGGATACCTTTCCTAAATAAAAACCCTTCAAAATTATTAGGTACAGTAAAACAGGAAAAAAAAAAAAAGCAAAGGTAAAAGCAAGACTGAAAATGGTCTCAATTGGAGGAGACCAAGAAGGCACTACAATTATCCTCATAAATGCAATATAATAACCTGGATTGAATCTAGGAACCAAAAAAGGACATTGATGAAAACAGTGGAAAAATCCAGGTAAATTCTATAATGTATGTTAAAATAAATATATTAAGTCCAAAGATGTCTAGTAATAAATTTTTGTAAATGTGCTATAGTAAGATAATAGCTTATTTCACTAATATTTAATTATGAAACTTGTCATAATAATCAATGGAAAATTGTTTTTGCCTTCATTCTCATTTGCAAGTGAAAAATATGTTGTGTTCCCTCCTTTGCATGGAAGTATTTAGATCATTAACTTCTTTAACTATGAGAGTTGGACAATCAGTCCTGGTTAATTGATAATTCATCAATTTTAACAATCTAAATACTTCCACACAAAGGAAGGAAAACAACGTATTTTTCACTTGTGGTTAAGATTGAAGGCAAAAACAAGTGTCTACTTATTGTCCAACTCACATGGTTAAAGAAATAAGATGCTATCTCTTATTAACCTTGCAGAAACACGAGGATATTCTTCTATAGTTCTAACATTTTTACCAAAATGTTTCCCCTAGAAAACTATTACCCTTACTAAGCACTGACATATATAGTTCTAACATTTTGAATAGGACTATTTTCCCTACAAAACTATCATTATCAGCAAGCTCTAAGAGTTGCTCATGATCAACTGTCACCTAATCAAATAATAAAGCATATAATTTTGACTAACACATTAGCTTTTGCCTAAGTCATGTTTCTATGGCATTAATCTCATTGTTTCTTGGTATTTCCTCCCCAAAAAAACCATTGTAACTCAGCATATAAAAGTAGTAATTTATAATAATTTTTTAAGCAAATATAATTGGGAACTTAAATATATAATTCTAACTAGCTCATTTGATAGCTCCTATTGTTCATGAGAAAGCATTTAAAATTGAAAGTAGGAGGGGTGGAGCAAGATGGCACAAGAGAAACATCCCCTTACTAGCCACTTGCAGAGAGGCAAGAGAAAGAAAACTCCAGTCACCTCTGATTGAGGAAACCCACCCCGGGAATTCACTCTAGGGCCACAGTGAAGCAATGGTGGACTACAGGAGCAAGCAAGAAGGTCTGGAGCTGAGAAAAACTAGCACAAAAGTGAGTGCTTGGGAATGGTCAAGAACAAGCTGGTCTGGTATGGGGGTGGGTCATGGATTGGTCTGGCTGAAGGAGGTCACAAGTCTACAGTGTCCTTCTGGCTTTGACCTTTAGAAAGACAGTACTCGCAAGTACCCACTGAGACATACTGTTGAATTTTTCATTGTGAAGGGGAAGAGGTTTCCTTGTTTTTTCTCTTTCCATATTTGGCACAGATGAGGTCCTACTTTGTTCCAGGCAGATAAAGAGTTCCTGACTTCAAAAGACACACACAACCTGACTCTCAAAGTCCTAGATTTGTATGTGTTCATAGCACCGTGCCAAATAAAATCATTTCTCCAGTTGTTCTCACTTCTTTCACCCCCTCTTCTTTTTATTTTCTTTTACGCTTCTTCTCCCTTGTCACTCTTTACACTTCTCTTCTTTATGATTTATATCAAAAGGCCACTTTAATGCCTATGCTCTGAGACAAGGCTTAAAGCAAAGGCAATTATGAAAGAGAAAATAGGGGAAAGAAATGAATAAGAAGAAAACACACATAGAGAGGAACCAATAGAAAAATTCTGACAATATGAAAAACCAAAACAGAGCAACCCCTGCAAGGGACCATGAGGCAGCTGCCATGGAGGATTCCACCTGTGAAGAATTAATGGAAATTACAGAAAGGGAATTTAAAATATGCATGGCAATGAAAATAAAGGGAATTAATGAGTAAGTAGAAAAACAGAACCAAAGAATGGCTGAAAATCTGAAGAATATAGAAACTGTATGGCAAAACTTAAGGAATTGAAGGAATCAATCAGGATAGAGATACATAGAAAGTATTAATAAAAGATTAGGACAGGAAGAATAAATAATTTCAGAACTAGAAGATAAAGCTCTTGAGCTAACCCAGGTAGTTCAAAAAAGGCAGAAAAGAAGAGAGAGAAAGCAGAACATTCACTCAGAGAATTATGGGACTTCATAAAGCATTCAAACATATGAATTCTAGGGAATCCCTGAAGGGAAAAAAGAACATTGAGAAGGAATAGTAGCCCTACTGAAGGATATCAGAAAGGAAAATTTCACAGGTTTTACTGAAGATTAGGAAACACTCCTTTTAGAGGAACCCCAGGTTGTCTGAACACAAATTGAGCATCTCCAAAACATATTATAATGAACCTGTCCAAAGTCAAGATGAAAGAGAAAATTTTGCAAGCAGCCAAGAGAAAGCACCAAATGATCTACAGAAGCAGATCCATTAGGGTGACATCAGAGTTTTATAGCTGAAACTTTCTAAGCCAGATGAGAATGGTTACCCACCTTTAATCTTCTTAAACAAAAATATTTTCAGTCCAGAATTCTGAATCCTGCTAAACTAAGCTTCAAAATTGATGGAAAAATCAAATGTCTTATTGATATGAAAACATCGAGGCAATTAGCTACAACTAGACCACCTCTATAGGAAATACTTAGACCTATTCTCCATACTGACAATCATGATGGCTCCCCAGCAAAGTAAACACCCAGAAACTAAAAGAAAAAAACCTACCTCCCACAATGGCACAAAAGACAAAACTAAACAACAGACTTTCACAAAATAAGATGAATAGAACTCCTCCACATTTATCAATTTTCTGTTGCAATAGCAACAACAGAAATACTAAACAAATGGGATCTTATGAAACTGAAAAGTTTCTGTACAGCAAAGGAGACAATAACCAGAGCAAACAGACAACCTACTCAATGGGAAAGGATATTTGCATATTTGGAATCTGACAAAAGTCTAATAACCAGGATCAATTTTCTTAATAAATGTTAATGGCTTGAATTCTCCACTGAAGAGGCACAGGCTGGCCTACTGAATAAAAAAACACAAGCCATCCAGGAAACACACCTAACCTTGAAGGAAAATTAAGACTCAGGGGTATTTCAGGCAAATGGAAATCATAAAAAAGAAGGGATTGCAATCTTATTGAGATACAAGTGGGTTTAAAGCAACTAAGTCAAAAAAGACAAAGTTGAACATTTAATATTGGTCAAGGGAACAATATAACAAAAAGATATTTCAATTATAAATATTTATTTACCCAACTTAAATGCTTCCAGATTTATAAAACAGACCCGAATTAATCTGAACAATATGATACCACATAACACCATAATAGGTGAGGACTTCAACACCCCTCTCACACAACTGGACAGATTCTCTACACAGAAAGTAAACAAAGATACAAAGGACTTAAAAATGATCCTAGAACAAATGGGCTTAATAGATATAAAAAACACACCATCTCGAATCTAAGGAATATATATTCTTCTCATCAGCCCTTAGATCCTAGGATACATATCAAACCTCAACAAAATTAAGAGAGTTGAAATAATACCCTGAATCTTCCCAGACCACAAAGGAATAAAGGTGGTTCTTAACTCTAACAAAAATTTTTATTCCCATACAAAGGCATGGAAACTAAACAAACTGGCTCAGCGCCTGTGGCTCAAGTGGCTGGGGCGCTAGCCACATACACCTGAGGTGGCAGGTTCGAATCCAGCCCAGACCCGCCAAACAACAATGATGGCTGCAACCAAAATGTGGCCTGGCCTTGTGGCGGGCACCTGTGGTCCCAGCTACTTGGGAGGTTGAGGCAGGAGACTTGCTTGAGCCCAGGAGTTGGAGGTTGCTGTGAGCTGCGATGCCAGGGCACTCTACCCAGGGGGATAGCTTGAGGCTCTGTCTCAATAAAAAAAAAAGAAAGAAAGAAAGAAAGAAACTAAACAAACTTATGCTGAGGGATAGTTTGGTCAAGAAAGAGATAAAGGAGCAAATAGTTAAATTCCTTGAAGATAACACTGAACCCACAAGCTACCAAAACCTGTGGGATACTACAAAAGCAGTTTTAAGAGGGAAATTTATTGCATTAGATGCCTACATCCCAAAAGCAGAAGAAAAGAAATAACCAAAATTAAATCACAAATGAATGTAATTGAAAACAAAGGAATCATTCAGAAAATTAATGAACAAAAAAATTGGTTCTTAAAAATAGTAAATAAAATTGATAAACCCTTACCCAGATTAACTAGTAACAGAAAACCAAAATCTTTACTAACCTCAGTCAAAAATGAAAATGGGGAAATAACAACAAATATCACACAGATACAATAGATTATCTCTGATACTACAAGAAACTCTATGGCCAGAAATTTAACTATATAGATTAACCAAGAAGAAATAGACTTCTTAAACAGACCAATGTCAAGCATTGAAATCAAAGAAACAGTAAAAAATCTTCTAAAAAAATAAAAAATACCCTAGACCAAACAGCTTCACACCAGAATTCTATCAACCACTTCAACAATGAGCTTGTACCTGTAAGGTAGAATCTATGCTAAAATACTGAGAAGGAAGAAATCTTCCCCAACATGTTCTATGAAGCAAAAATCACCTTTATTCCAAAAGTAGGAAAGGATACAACTAAAAAGGAGAACTACAGACCAATTTCATTAATGAATATAGTTGCAAAAATAATCTGAGCCAACAGTTTATAGCTATTCATTAAAAAAAATTATACATTATAATCAAGTAGGCTTCATCCCAAAGATACAAAGCTGGTTTAACATACACAAATCCATAAATGTTAATCATCACATCAATAGAAGCAAAAGCAAAGACCATATAATCCCCTCAGGAGATAGAGAAAAAGCATTTGATAGAATTCAGCACCTTTGTCTAACAAGACCATTTATGAATATGAGTGTAAATGGCATATTTCTTAAACTGATTGAAGCCATCTATGACAAACACACAGCCAATATTATACTGAATAGAGTAAAATAATATACTGAATGAAAGCTTTGCCACTTAGAACTAGAAACAAACAAGGATATCCTCTATTCCCACTACTATTCCACATAGTGCTCGAAATTCTAGCCAATGATATCAGACAAGAGAAGAATATAAACAGCATCCAAATGGGGGCAGAAGAGGTCAAATTCTCACTCTTTACCAACAATATAATCTTATCCTTAGAGAAACCCAGAGATTCAATCACAAGTTTCCTGGAAATGATCAAGAAATATAGTAATGACTGAGGGTATAAAGTTAATGGCCACAAATAACTAGCCTTTGTATATGCCAACAGCCAAGTTAAAAAGCTAATCAATGATACAATTCCCTTCACAGTAGCCTCAAAGAAAATGAAATGCCTAGGAATATACCTAACAAAAGAGGTGAAAGACCTCTACATGGAGAATTATGAAACCCTAGGAAAAGAAATAGCAGAAGATATTAACAAATGGAAGAGCATGCCATGCTCATGTCTGAAATGAATCAACATTGTTAGAATATCTATACTTTCCAAAGCAACTTACAGATTCAGCAAAATCCCCACTAAATTACCAACATCATACTTTGAAGAACTGGAAAATATAGTTCTTCACTTTGTATGGAACCAGAAAATAACCCATATAACCAAGGCAATTCTTATTAATAAAAACAAAGCCAGAGGCATCACTCTACAAGACTTACTTTAGGCTATATAAAAAATCCATAGTGATCAAAACAACATGGTATTGGCATGAAAATAGAGACATAGACATTTGGAACTAAATAAAAACCCCAAAGATGAAACAAGCTCTTAAGGTGATCTGATCTTTGGTAAAAGAAATAAAATCATACATGGGGAAAAGAATCCTTATTCAATAAATGCTTCTGGGAGAACTGGATAACCAGATGTAAAAGACTGAAACTGGATCCGCACCTTTCACCACTTACAAAAATTGACTCAAGATGGATAAAAGATTTAAATCTAAGGCATGAAACAATGAAAATCCTAGAAGAGATTATAGGAAAAACTCTTGAGGATGTTTACCTGGGTAAAGATTTTATGAAGAAGACTTCAGTGGTAATTACAACAAAAAATAAACAAATGGGACTTAATTAAACTGAAAAGCTTCTGCACCTAAGGACACAATAATCAAAGAAACTAAACAACCTTAAGAATGGAAAAAGATATTTACATGTCATGAATCTGACAAAGATTTGATAACTAAAATCTGTAGAGAATTCAAACTAATCAACAAAAAAGAGCTAACAAACCCATCTATCACTGGACAAGAGGCATGAACAGAACCTTCTCTGAGGAAGACAGACAAATGGCTAACAAACATGAAAAAATGCTTATCATCTCTGATCATTAGAAAAAATGCATATCAAAATCACCCTGAGATGTCACCTAACTCTAATAAGATTAGACCACATCACAAAGTGTCAAAGTTGCAAATGCTGGCACAGATGTGGAGAGACAGGGGAACACCTTTACACAGTTAATGGGATTGCAAACTCATATGAACTCTTTGGAAGGAAGTATGGGGAATTCCCAAAGAAGACCTCATTTGATCCTGTAATTCTATCATTGAGCATCTATGCAGAAAAAAAAAATCTTTTTATCAAAGGATATTTGCACTAGATTGTTAATTGCAGCTCAATTTACAATCACCAAGATGCAGAAAATACCTAAATGCCCATCAACGCAGGACAGAATTAACAAACTGTGGTATATATGTGTGCCATGGAATACTATTCAGCCATAAAAAATACGATGATTTTACATCTTTTGTATTAACCTGGATCAAATACATTCTTCTTAGCAAAGTATCACAAGAATGGAAAAGCAAATATCCAATGTACTCAATACTAATGTGAAGCCAGTAGAGGATATAATTCATGCCCAAAGAGGAGAAAAAGTAATTTCAATTCAAGTTGTGGGGTAGGTGAACAAGGGAGGAGGTAGAAGGGAGAGAAGGTTGGGATGCTCTCACCTAGTGGGCACAATGAAGGGATGTATAGCACACTTTTCAGATGTGGGACACAACTACAAGATAGAGTCTACCTAACAAATTCAAATATTGAGACCTCGTTGTTTGTATCATCACATCAACCTGAAATAAAAACAAGTTGAAAGCAAAAGGACAATCTATAAAATCATGTTAAATATACTAATAGGAGTCCTAACAAAACAAGTATAGTTTTAAGTGCATGTTTTTTATAAAATTAAACATGATTTAAAAAGTGATTTCAGCATTTACATCAAATAGCTAGCAAATAATTGATACCACATAAAGAAAAAAACAAAAGAAATAAAAGTAAAAACTAAGATGATAATTGATTTAACAAGTTACAGTTGGTATTATATCAAAAAAGAAAACTAATATAGTCAGATATGTGTGGATATTTATCAAGAAAAAAGAACATTTGTATTCTGCAACCTTACTAAGTTCAATTATCAGAGCTAACAGTTGCATTGTGAAGTCTGTAAGTTTCTCTAGATAAGATCATACCATCTACAAAGAATAATTTGATGCCTTTCTTTCCAATTTGGATGCCCTTCATTACTTTCCCTTGTCTGATTGCTCCAGCCAGAATTTTTTTTTCACTATATTGAAAAACAGTAGGGAAAGTGGATCTGTGTCTTGTTCCAGTTTTTAGAGGAAAAGCTTTCAGCTTTCCCTCCTTCAGTATGTTACTGGCTGTGGGTCTGTCATGTATAGCTTTAATCATGCTAAGTTCCTTCTATACCCAGTATTTTGTGAGTTTTTATTATCATGAAAGGATATTGAATTTCATTGAATGTTTTCTCATTCAGCATCAATTAAAATGATCATATGATTTTGTACTTTCTGTTTCATATAATGTATCACATTGGTTGATTTGGGTATGTTGAACCATCCTTGCAACCCTGTGATGAATCCCATTTGATCAGGATGAACAATCTTTTTTTTTTTTTTTTAAAGTTTTTGGCCAGGGCTGGGTTTGAACCTGCCACCTCCGCCATATGGGGCTGGCACCCTACTCCTCTGAGCTACAGGCACCACCCAAGGATGAACAATCTTTTTAATGTGTTGTTGAATTCAATTTGCTAATATTTTGTCAAGAATTTTTACATCTATATTCAAGAGACTTACTGACCTACAGTTTTATTTTTTGTTGTATCTTAGCCTGGTTTTGGTATCAGCATGACATAGGCCTTGCAGAAAGAGTTTGGGAATATTCTTCCTCTTCAGTGTTTTGGAATAGTTTAAGTGGGATTTGGTAATAGCTCTTTTTGAATGGTTGGTAGAATTCACCAGTGAAGCCTTCTAGTTGTAACTTTTTATTACTGCTTCTATCTTGTTATTTATTATTGGTTTATTCAGAGTTTGAATTCTTTCCTCGTTCAATTTGGTAAGTTATATGTGTCTAGGAATTTATCCAATTTATTGGTAAGTAGTTGTCACAGTAGTCTCCAATGATCTTTTGGATTTCTGCAGTGACAGTTGTAATATCTCCTTTTTCATCGCTGATTTTATTTGGGGGGGCTATTTCTCTTTTTCTTTAGTCTAGCTAAAGATATGGCAATTTTCTTTATCTTCAGAAAAACTAACTTTTTCTTTTGTTGATCTTTTGTACTGTTTTGGTTTGAATTTCATTTATTTCTGCTCTAATCTTTATTATCACTTTTCTTCTACTAATTTTGGCACTGGTTTGCTCTTGGTTTTCAAACTTCATGCGATGTACCATTAAGTTGTTTTCTACTTTTTTGTCATGGACATTTATTGCTATAAATTTTTCTTTTATTATTGCATTTGCTATATTCTATGGGCTTTGATATGTTGTGTTTTCACTTTTATTTGTTTTGAGGATTTTTTAATTTTATTTATTTATTTATTTATTTTTTTGGTCAGGGCTGGGTTTGAACCCACCACCTCTGGTATGTGGGGATGGCACCCTACTCCTTTGAGCCACAGGCACTGCCCTTAAGGATGGTTTTAATTTCCTTATTAATCTCTTCATTGACCCACTGTTCATTCAGACACATATGTTTAATTTCCATATGTGTGTGTATTGTTTTCAGTATTCCCCTTATTATTGTCTTCTAATTTTATTCCATTGTAGTCTGAAGAAATACTTGGTATGGTTTCAGTTTTTTGAATGTTTTAAGACTTGTTTTGTAGCCTAACATATGGTCTATTCATGAGAATAATTCAGGAACTGAGAATAATATGTATTCTGCAGCTGTTGACTTAATTGTTCTATAAGTATCTATTAGGTCCATTTGGTCTATAGTGGAGATCAAGTCCAATGTTTCTTTTGATTGTTTATCTGGATAATCTGTTCAATTCTGAAAGTGTAGTATTTAGTTCTCTTGCTATTCTTGTTTTGGGGTCTGTCTCTTTCTTTAGCTCTGATAACATTTGCTTTGTATATCTGGATGCTCCAGTTTGGGGTATATATATAATTTATCTTTGGTGCCAAGAACATTGTAGGGAGATAATAGTCTCTTCAATAAAATGGTGCTGGGAAAACTCGATAGACGTATGTAGAAGAATAAAACTAGACTCTTATGTTTAACCATATACAAAAAAAATCAAATTGAAATGGATTAAAGACTGAAATGCAAGATGAAATTATGAAATTACTGAAAGAAAATATTGTAGAAATGCATTACAGGACATAATCTGGGCAAGAACTTCTTGAGTAATATCATCAAAGCACAAGCAACCAAAGCAAAACTGGGCAAATGATATTGCATCAAGCCAAAAAACTTCTGCATAGCAATGGAAACAACATGAAGAGACCACTCACAGAATTGGAAAAAATATTTGCAAACTATCTATTTGGCAAGGGACTAACAACTGAATATATAAGCAACTTTAATGACTCCATAAGAAAAAATGAAATAATCTAATTTAAAAATGGGCAAAAATATCTGACTAGATATTTCTCAAAAGAAGGCATACAAATAGCCAATAGTTGTATGAAAAAAAATGCTTGCCCAGGCTCGGTGGCTCACGCTTATAATCCTAGAACTTTGGAAGGTGGGTAGATTGCCTGAGCTCACAGGTTCAAGACCAGCCTGAGCCACAGAGAAATCTCATCTCTAAAAACAGCTGAGTATTGTGGTGGAAGCTTGTAGTCCCAGCTACTTGAGAGGCTGAAGCAAGGGAATTGCTTGAACCTAAGACTTTGAGGTTGCTGTGGACTGTGACACCACAGCACTCTACTGAGAGCAACAAAGTGCCTAAAAAAAAAAAAAAAAAAAAGATGCTTAACATTGTTAGTCATTAGAGAAATGTGACTCAAAACTACAATGAGATACCATCTCACACCAGCTAAAATGGCTTTTATCGAAGACAGGCAATATAAATGCTGGTGTGGATGCAGAGAAAGGGGAACCCTCCAACCTTGTTGGAGGGAATGAAAATTAGTGCTACCACAATGGAGATCATTATGGAGTTTCCTCAAAAAAATAAAAATAGAATTTCCATTTGACCCAGCAATCCCCTGGTTTGAAAATGTGAACAAAATAGATAATTACCTAGAAAATTATGAAATCCTCTCAAGAAAATATTGGAAACTTCAAACTAAAGGCCAGTGAATAAATCAGACTTATAATAAAATATCTGACCTCCAATGAGCTCACGTTTACCCCCCAAATATCTAGGCCCCCATTATTTCCACATGAGATTTCTCTTGCCATGGTAATAAAGAAAAAAATAATTCCCATCAAAAAAAAGTATTTTGAAAACACAAAATCAGATGAAGTGCCTCATCTTAAAATGCTAAAATAACTTGAAACTAAAATCAAACAGAGATAGTACAGGATAAGAAATTTATAGACTAATCTTTCTTTGAACAGATGCAAATATTCTATATAAAACTCTAACATAAAATGTATAAAAAGAAAGATGAATCATAAGTAGCTTAGTTTTAACCCAGAAATGCAAAGAAAATACATCAGGAAATCTAATAATATAAAACATAACATTAAGATGGTAAAGAAAAATCCAGAGGATCATCTCAGAAGATGTTGATAAGCATTCATTACTATTAAAAATTCATAATGAAAGAAAAATCTAAGCAAACATGAACAGATAAATAGCACCCATCAAAAGCCTAAATCTAAAGTAAGAAATAATAGTAAAATTTTAGAAGCATTCCTTTTAAAATGAGAAACCAAACAATGCTTCTATTCAGCATTGTATTGGAAATTTTAACTCTGGAAACTAGACAATTAAAAAAATTAAATTCTTAATGTTTAAAAATAAAATTATGCCAAAAGGAGTTTGGCATCTTAAAGATGCTTTGATTGTTCATGAAAAAATATGAAAGAATCTTAGGTAAACCAATAAAGCTAACAAAGTTCAACATGATTTCCAGATAATAAACGAATATACAAATGAATATGAGTTTTCCAGTATATCAGTAATAACAATTTGAGAAATAACAAAAGAAAAAACGTCCCATAGGGTCGTACCTGTGGCTCATGGAGTAGGGCTCCGGCCCCATATACCAGGAGGGGAGGGTTCAAAGCTGGCCCTGGCCGAAAACTGCAAAAAAAAAAAAAAAGTCCCTTTTAAAATAGCTACAAAAACATTAAGATAAGTAGGAATCGATTTAAGAAAATATGTAAGTTCTCTATGGAGAAGATTGTAAAGCCTTACAAAGGTCATGAAACTGTAAATTAATGGAAGCATGTTACATATTTTTACAGTAAGATGATATCATTGAAAGCATTTCTTCCAGAATTATAAACTCGAATTAATTTTAATAAAATTCCACAGTTTTTCTTGAAAGTTTGCTATACAAATCCCAAAATTAAAATAGAAAAAAAGGTGCTAATACCTGAAGAATTGCTGTTTAGAGCGATTTGCTCTTCTATTTATTAATTCTTCCTAAAAAGATAGAATGATATACAAATGAAACAGAATAATGCAATGGGCTGGCAGATGTGCCAGGAAGCCCACTGCCTTCAAGAAAGGACTTGTTGCTGCTACTGTGTGCTCCTAACTTTCCTGTCAGTTTTACACAGCATTGCCTCAGGCAGAGGCCTGAGTACCCCACAGCACACTCTTCCCACCTTGATCTTCAGCCAAGGTCTGACTTTGGAGGGCGTACATAAGCCATATTTTTACCCACTTGGGGACAGTTCTTACGGCTTGGTATGCTGAGTTCCCTGTAAGGTTGGCTGAATTTTTTTCCCCCTATACTGCAGGTTAATATCTCTTCTGCTCAATCCTGCCTGCTTCCTCCTCCTCTCTTCCACAAATGCTGATCCCTATTAAATACCCCGCACACCCAACTCCATCTCAGCACTTCATCCGGACCTCCCAGTCTTCATCAGAGAGAGCCAGAAGCAATCCACACACATAAAGAATCCTCCTGAGTGACAGGGGCCGCATTGCAAAGCAATGAAGAAAAACATCTTTTTAGTACCAGTGCTTGGAAAATTGGTTACACTGAAAAATAAAATATCTTTGCTTATATGCAAAAGTCTTTTGGTTGATAGAGGAACTAAATTTGAACAGCAAAACTATAGAAGTTTAGAAGACTATGCAGAAGAATATTTTTACAGCTTTGGATAAAACTTCTGTATGACAACAGTCACTATAAATAAAATTAAAAGAGAAACTACAAGATGAGAGTATGTATTCAGTGCATGTATAATTGAGAAAGTTCAGGACGTAAAATTTACAAATAACTTTGAATCATTACAAAAAGGACACAAATAAGCAAAGGAGTAAAAGCTACAAATAGTCAATTCACAGTGGAAGAAACTGAACTGACAATGACCAGGTAAAAAGATGTTCAGATTCATTAGCAATAAGGAGAAAACAAATTCAGATAAAAAGAAGATACTGTTTCTACCCTGCTAGTTTGATAAAATTTTTTTTTTTTTTTTTTTTGAGACAGAGCCTCAAGCTGTCCCCCTGGGTAGAGTGCCGTGGCATTACAGCTCACAGCAACCTCCAACTCCTGGGCTCAAGCGAGTCTCTTGCCTCCGCCTCCCAAGTAGCTGGGACCACAGGCGCCCCACAACGCCCGGCTATTTTTTGGTTGCAGCCATCATTGTTGTTTGGCGGGTCCGGGCTGGGGATTTGAACCCGCCACCTTAGGTGTACATGGCTGGCGCCTTAGCCGGTTGAGCTATAGGCGCCGAGCCAGTTTGATAAAAATTTAAAAACCTAACAGTATGTAGTGTGAGAACAATTCAATTTTGCATACACTGTAATGAATGTGTAATTATTAATCTCTGGAAGTGATTTACCAAGAATGTGACATGAAAGAACATACTCTAACAATACTTTTCCACATTTTCACCAAGAGATCCAGACCAGACTTTTTATTTAGTAGTATTCAGAAAGAAAAAGAGAGAAGGGAGGGAGGAAAGAAAAGATTGGAAACAACTTACATGTCAGTCAGTAAGAAATGGATAACTATATGTGGCATATTCACAAAATAATATTATATGATAATGAACACTAATGGAATAAATTCAATTGTAGGATCAAGGAAAATACTCTTGAAAATAATGTAGAGAGAAAAAAGCTATACAAGTATCTGTATAGTATACAATTTAAGTATTAAAATAATCCAAACATTGGGATGGGATTGAAAAAAGAAAAAAAGAGAAGAAAAACATCCCAATAATAATACATACTGTTTGTGGGTATATATATGTAAGTAGAGATTGTACAAAGACATAATGTAAATTAAAAAAAAAAAAATCAAGTTCAAGATGAAGGTTACTTCTGGGCAGTGAAGGGAATGAGATCAAAGAAAGATATATGTGTAGGGTGTCTGAAAGGGGATTTTTATTATCTTTTCAGAATCCAAAGCTGGTACTATTTCTCTTCTTCTACCCTAAATTTAATGCTGATAATATGCTTTTTTAATCTGAAGTTTATGTGGCAAAAGAAAAAAAAAAGAAAGTTTTGAGAAACCTAGGTTGAAGTATGAATGTCAAGTTACTTTCCTGTTTTCTGGTTCTTTTTAACAAAAAGTAATCTCTACAAGAGGTGCTAAAAATAGGCTTAATAATTACAATTTAGTTTAAAATTTATTAAATTATTCTTAACGGTTTTGAGGTGAGTTTGTAGTGAGTTTTATCTTTAATTTCCAGCAGCCCATGACTATAACACTATATCGTCAAAATACATTGCATCAATAGTTTAATCAGCTTTCCCGTTCATGTGGGAGTTGAATCTTACTATTCAAAAATAGCTCTGTGTTTTTAAACGTGGAGGACTTTCAGCTATATGTTATTGGGTTAGTGGAACTTAGTAGGTTGACTACTCATTGAATACTGGAGAAAAAAAATGGATGTTCAAATATTGAAAAACAGCATTCCGATACAAGTATATACCTCTCAATATAAGTTTATGCTGCTTTATGTTTTGTCTACATAAATTAAGTCTTCATCTCAATTCCTAATAGAAATTTGTTATTTTTCTTGAAATAAATGATACCTACCAATAATCTGACTTTAAAATAGAGCAAGATAAGATGTTGGCTATGTTTATAATTCTCTAATTAATTCCTTAAGTACATTCAGTGTTACAAATGCCCCTTCACTTCTTAACAAATTATTCAATGAATAGAAATCTTTAGGACACATTCTTAATAAATGATAGTTTTGGTTTAAAATGACACACTTCTGCTACTTTGCTGACATTCCATAAAAATGTCACAAAATTTACCCAACTAAATCTTTTATTTATTTTGAATTACCTTTTCCTTTTTTATTACATAAAAAGAATTAATTTAAAAAGCTAAATATATGCTAAAAAGTCTTTCATAACTATTTTACTCCAACAAATCAGACTGCTATTGATGTTTTGTCTTCCATTCTAGTACTTTAGCATAATTACCTATGATATGTTTGACACAAAATCAGAAGCAGTTCTATCGGGCATCACTGCTTAAAGCAATTTGCTTACCTAGCCAGGCCAGCCAGGGTCCCAATATTTGACTTTAATAGTCTATTGGCTTCTACTCAATTGGAGAACCAATCTGTGGGCCCAAGACTCAAAGTGTTCACCAAAATCCATAGTTCTTACTTCTTCATAGAATCATTATTAAGCTCTCTTACATCTAGGCCAAGTGACCCCTCATCAGTGTACGTGGGTAAGAGAGTGTCTCCTCAAAGTAGTAAAACACAGCTGTACTTTCTCCAAATGGTTTTTCACCTGCTGGCCCAGTGAGGCGAATTCAAAACAGAAGGCTCTTAGGGGAGTACAGGGGCCTGTGTCCCTGAATGACCATGGCCAACCTTGGCCTATGGCATGAGACAAAATTCAGTCTTCATTGTGTTAAGAGAATGAGATGGCACAGTTTGCCTGAATAACAGTTAGCCTTATTTGCCCTAATAGAAGCTCTTTTGATTTTTTTACAAAGTCAACAGAGTTAATAGAAAGTGTCATCTTCTAGGGAAAACTTTCACGATCACTGACTCATCCGACACCTGACTCTGCTTATACCCTTCCTGGTTATACTTTCTCCTGGGTGCATCTCACCACCTGATATAAATTTAACCTACTTCTTTCCTTATTGTCTGCTTCTCCCATGAGAATTCAGGTTCCATGAGGGTGGGGATTGTCTTTGTTTTGGCTACAGCTTTATCCTCGTAACCTACAACAGTGCCTGCCACATAATAGTTGCTTAATAATTATTGGTTGCATATGTATTAAAATACAATTGTAATCCCTAAATTGCAAAATACTTAATCTCACTTAATAGTCAAAATTTAAAATTATTGTAATTGTCTTCTCTCCTTCAGCTAAGGTCTTCTGTAGGTAGAAGATCCAGGGGAGGTGAGACAGTCCTCGCACCTTCCATCCTCTGCCTCATTTAGCTAAGAAGACTGTGGAGGCACCCTTCCCCCTCCTGCTTGATAGTAGCGGGGAGAAAAATCATTGCTATTCACAGTGCAGTTTTGTCCAAAAAAAATTTCTTCATAATTCTGCCTAAATGTCAATAATGAAGCTCCTTTATAGTTTTGATATGGGTGAGGTATTGAAAAGCTGTGTAATCTAGCTTTCAGTTATATGTTTCTAAAATTTTTATAGAAAGGCCTTTCTCACAACTCACTTTGATATCTGATATTATATTTTGATCTCTCAGTTGAAACTTACAAATTCACATATTGGAACACTAACATTAAACATGAAGTTCGTGACCCTCTGTGTATTTTTTTTTATTTCTACACAAACTTTGGGTATCTTTTCCTGTACAATGAAATCCATGTTAGGCTCATGGGACTGGGGATTGATTGACCTCGGCTGGGCAGACTTTTTCACAGGCTGTCTTGTGCAGTGGCTGAGACTTAAAGCATTGATGTCTTCCTCACTATATGTCTGGTGCTTGCACTGGAGGCTGGAATAGCTGGAGGTCCCTGAGCATGTCCCTCTTCCTCTGTGAGATCTCTCCACAGGGTCTCTCCAGTGTGACGGCTTCAAAGGAACTGTTCTTCTTCTGTGGCAGCCTCAACCTCCTAAGGTGTATGTCTTAAGAGATAGCAGCAGATAGAATTTGTATCACCTTTTATGACTTTACCTCAGAAGCTGCACAGTGTTACTTCTGCTGTATTCCACTATTTCTAAACCCAGATTGGTTCAAGAGAAGTGAAAATAGCCTCCACCTCTTGATAGAGGAAGGGCAAGATTCTGTAAGAGCATGTGAGAAGAGACATCTTGTTGGAGTCTGTATTAGTTACAGTTCTCCAAAGGTACAGAATCAATAGTGTATGCACATCCAAAGACATTTATTAGACACATATGGTGGCTCACACTTGCAATCCCAACACTTCAGCAGGCCAAGGCAAGGAGGATTGCTAGAAGCCAGGAGTTTGAGATTACCCTGGACAGCAGAGCATACTCCATATCTACCAAAAAAAAATTGAAAAATATATTATCAGGGCATAGTTGTGTGCAACTGTAGTCCCAATTACTCAGGAGGCAAAGGGAGGAGGATCACTTGAACCCCTGAATTTGAGCCTTCAGTGAGCTGTGATCACACAGCCTGGGTGACAGAATAGGACCCTGTCCTTAGTAATAATAATAATAATGATAATAATAAAAGAGATTTATTATAAAGAATGGGCTCACACAATAATGAAGGCTGATAAGTTCCAACCTGGATCACCAAGAGAGCTAATGGTGTAAGTTCCAGTCTGAATGTGATGGCTAGAGAACAAGGAGGGCCAAAGATACTGTTCTAGTTGGAATGTCAAAAGTCTCAAGATCTAGGAAGAGTTAGTGTTTCAGATGATTTAAAAAGACAGGACAAGATCAACTTCCCAGCTCAAAGAACCCAGGCCACCAAAGTTTCCTCTTTCTCAGCATCTTTGTATTATTCAGGCCTTTGATTACGTGGCCCTTCCATACCTACATTCAGAAAAGCCATCTGCCTTAGTCAGCCTGTGGATTCAAATGTTAATAGACATACCCAGAAAAATGTTTGACCAAATGTCAAGCAACCCATGAGGCATCCCATGGTCCTGTCAAGTTGACACATAAAAGTAGCCATCACAGAATCTTTTTTTTAAACATACAATTTACCATAATGTATATATCTAAACTATAAATAAAAGGCTACAAATAGATCAAATGTTAAAATGCTATCTCTTCTCAGTATGAAAATTGAATATGCACTTTGCTAGGAATGGCTAAGTGACACATTGTAGTCCTACCTACATCCCCATAGTTTATCCTGTGTCTGTACATTGGTTCTCTTTCCTGGGCTAGGTCATCTACGCTTCCTCATATCAGAATTTCTACATCGACTGTTGAAAATTCTCCTCTGATCTATTTGCAGTTGTTGGTGTTCAGATACTGAGCATACAGCTGTCATCAACTGAATTGCTTCAACTATCACAAGCCCTATTCCTTGTGACTCTAGAACTTCAGGGAAGCTTTTTGCTGTTACTAAGTCTGATAAATGCCCGCAGCATCCCTCACTTGCCAGAAACCACTGTTTTCCCTGTATAATGGCTAAGAAAGTGAGTTTGAAATCACACAGTCTTGGCTTCAAACATTGGCTGTGCCACTTGCAATTTGCATCACTTTGGGAAATAAAATTAATCACTCTGAGCTTCAGTTTTCTCACCTAAAAAATAGACTAATTAAGACCTTGCAAATGTATTGTTGCAATGAAATAAGAGGATGAATATTAAATACTTAGTATTGGGCTCAGTAGGAAGTAAAATCACAAGTACTATCAAATATTATTATTATTTTGATAGTTGTTACTTATGTCTTGGAGGTACCAGCTCTAGAAAAGGGTTTAAATAAAACACTTTTAACTTTGGCAAGAAGTGAATGGCTTCTTGCCAGTGGGCTCACTAAGCCTCCCAGCGCACTTGACTCTGTGAGACATCCTGGCATGAATAATAGCTAGCAAGCAACTCCTTGGCCTGTGAGACAGGCCAAAAGTTTACTCTGTAAGTTTTGTTCACATTAGAAAAAATGTAAGGGGAATAATATTAATTAGAACTGAATACAGGAATGCCATATTGTTAGAAACCTTATAGTTATTAAATGAACTCATCTGAGTTTCAGTCTTCTTATGTCAAAAATGGAGATAAGAAGAATACAGATAGTGTTGCTGTAAAAATTAAATAATGTAATAGATAAAAAATATATAGTGGTGAGTGAATAATTACTATAGATTATGAGATAACATTAAGTTAGAATATTTTATTTAAACCTAAATATATACATTTGCTGGATGATATTATCAAGCGATTTTCTTAATGATTTGGGAAAATTACCAAAATAAATAGAAGTTCATTTGTCTACTTTGAGCTTAAAGAAATAATCAGAAGAGTAGCTAAATTGTTCACTATCACCCTGCTTCTAAGATACAGAGCTTGGACTCAAAATGCATTCCTTTCAATACTTTCCTTCCTTCCATATATCCAGAGAGGGAATTAGTCACAATTTTTAAATGGATTTTGGCATCATTTGGTGGAGACCAGCAGTTCATAAAGTTTTGTTCTCATGACTTGTAAACTCAAAAAATAATCAAGCATCAAGTACCCAGATTTTGGTTCCCAATACACTTTCCAATAAACAAAAAATCAACAAGGAATAACAACAAAACCCCTAACATTCCTTAGAGGAATACTAATTCTAAGACTAGGTCAAGAAACATAAAAGATAAGACTGGAGCATTTTGCCGTGCCAGAAAGTGAGGGAGTACTCCCTCCTCCTCACCCACAAAAACTCCCACCATGGCTCGGTGCCTGTGGCTCAAATGACTAAGGCGCCAGTCACATACACCTAAGGTGGCGGGTTTTAATCCAGTCTGGGCCTGCCAAACAACAATGATGGCTGCAACTAAAAAATAGCCGGGCGTTGTGGCAGGCACCAGTGGTCCCAGCTACTTGGGAGGCTGAGGCAAGACACTTGCTTGAGCCCAGGAGTTAAAGGTTGCTGTGAGCTGTGATGCCACAGTACTCTACCCAGGGGGACAGCTTGAGGCTCTGTCTCAAAAAAAAAAAAAAAAAAAAACTCCCCACCACACACTGATAGAAGCATGCTAAAGGCACACAGAGGCAACCAAGAGATCAACTAATGGCCAAAATTGGAACAGTTTGCTTATAGGTGAAATGCCTATATGCCTCTGGCCAAAAAAGCCATGAGAGAGAGCAGTGAAAAGACTTTGTGCAGGCATACTTGTAAGAAACTGAGGCAGAATCCCTTGTGGCCAGGTAGTTGCGGGCCTAACATGACTAAGGCTTTGCATTTCCAGACTGCGTTAAGGAATTAAGGTTGACTTTATAAGGTCTATGAAAAAACCCTTTGGAAAACTGGCCAGATACCCATCAATCAGTAACCTTTCCTGATCTGTGGTAAGTGATGAAGGTCACTTGCTGATGGGTCTGGGAATGGTAATGTCATGCAGGTATCTAACGGCACAGATCAAACCTGGGCTCATGAAAGGCTTTTGAGAAGTCCAGCCTGAGAATTCCTTACAAAAGTCTCCAGCAAAAACCCCCCTGACTTAAGGCCTACATGGGAGCAGAGGTTTGCACACAAATTCCTATATGCCCAAGAAGTTTTTCTATGCTTTGCTTAAAGATTTGAAGTAACTGCCTCCAAATGGCTTGGTTAGTAGAACAGACATTCAAATCATCTCTTTCCCCTGTAGTCTCAGGCTTCATCAGATAAGAACAAAGAAAGTAATGACTGACAACATATTCTTCATTAAGTTATGTTAAACCAGGTTATGTTGAAAGGATTATGCTTAAAGGTGTATGTTGGGTGGATTATCAGATTACCAGGGAGGAGCTACTTACAGGGCGGGTGGTCATAAGATGTTTAAATGGATTAATGAAATCATTGATGTCCAATGTGCATGTGCCAGGGATTGTAATAAATGGATTAATGAAAAACAATGGATTAATGAGGCCATTGCTGTACAGTGCGCATGCACAAGATTGCCTATATAAACCAACAGCGAATAAAGAAGGCTGGCCATTTTGCCTGAGCAAGCAGATGGTCACCTTTATTTAAAACATAATTTCAATAAGCATGCTTATTCTTCGCGACATTGCTTTTCCCTGAGACACTTATGGAAACATTTGAGCAATAAAATAAGACTGTAATGCAGACACTCATGAGTTTTCCTGTCTTAGTCCATGTTCTGTTCCATGTAAAAATGAAGTTATCACATCGCTGCACTGAAATATGCATTATTACTATCCTGTGTTTTCTTGGTTATTTATTTTCCTTACTTTTATTTACTTAAGTGCATGTTTTATGATCCTGTTTCTCCCAAAACTGAATAAACGCCATGATTCTTTCTGTGTCCCCTCACCTAACCCCATTCTTAGCTAAATAAATACTTGAATGAATTAACATACAGTTTAATCACTGTTTGAATCACATGTAGAAACTACTTCTTTGCTAAGTTACTGCCACACTTAGAGACAATGTAGTATGTAAAAAGTATGTGTTCAAATGAAGTCTGTCTAATGCATTGTTTTCCAAAATGTGGGTGTAGTACCCACAACTTCAATGCCTATAGCAAACACCATTTGGCAAATTTACTTTCAGACCAAAGACAAATCACATAGCAGTGCTCCACTGTAAGATGATTATTTAAGTAACTGAGATTTAACTTATATTAATTTTTTAGATGAACATTGAAATTACATTTAAAAAATAAATTCTTAAAAACAATATATTTAAGAATTTCCTGGAGGTAATTCAGTCCATTTGAGGATACTAATGAAGGGTGTATATAGTATATGCATAATGTTAGCTGGCCTTTGTTAGAGAAATATTCTTTTTCCTTCATGAAATTAATAGATTCTATATTCAGAAGCAATTGCATTGGGTCTGAAGATAGAGCTCCTAGAGTCAAATTAATCCAGAAATTACAGATGTACAACTCAGATAAGGACAAGGGACAATAATGACAACCCCAGAGTTCACAGTTACACATAAAAGGTCAGAGTCAACTCAGCCTTACAATATCTGCTACTGAGACTCAAAATCCTAAAGGAAGATTTTTAGATACAGAGATTAAAAGTAAGAGGTATCTGAAGAACATTTCATTTTTTTCTTTTCATATTTGTTTTATCATAATCTTTATCACATTAAAAATTAGAATACACTACAGGAAATGAACTCTTTTATTTTTAATTTATAAGAAACATTTTAGAATATGTTGACATTTTGAAAATTTTTATAACATTTTAAGGTTATGAAATTAATTAGATAATATAATTATGAAAGATTTATCACCTGTGAAAGGTGATTAGACTTGATAAACCCTTAAAGCCAATTCTAATTTTCTAGAGTTTCTATGTGATGCCTAATGTATTTCACAAACTCTGAGAACTGTCAGTTGTCCAATCCTAAATTATTTTGAGCAATAGAAGTTTCAAAATTATGCATAAGAGCCAAAAATTTCTTTATTTTGTATTCATTTATTTGAATAGTTATAGAGACCATATTTCTTTATGAAAGCTTTAAGTTTTTTAATCAAATTTATCAGGAATTCTAAGTAGACTTTTTAAAGTAATTAGTAACAAATATTATTTCTTGTCTTATGGAATACATTTCACTTTATACTACTTTGATGCTTAAACAATGTACGTTGTTTAATTTAATTTGTATTTATGTATTTATATTTAATATTTATTAAATAATTATGAACACTTGTATATTTGTATTAATTTATTTTAATAAATTGTTTTCATTTTTCAACAAAAACTCTGAATAAAGTGAAATTTTCTTCTATTTGAAGAATTTGCATTCTAAAAGATACTGTTTTCTGATTTCTATAAACTGGCTCTTACTTTAAAAACATTCTAGTATCTCAGTTTTTATGCTATTTTAAATATATGTTCTACTGATAGCGTCCGTAGCTCAGTGGGCAGGGTGCCAGCCACATACACCAAGGCTGGTAGGTTCGAACACAGCCTGGGCTAGCTAAACAATAATGACAACTGCAACAAAAAAAAATAGCTGGGCATTGTGGTAGGCACTTGTAGGCCCAGATACTTAGGAGGCTGAGGCAAGAGAATCACGTAAGCCCTTGAATCTGAGGTTGATGTGAGTTGTGATGACACTTCACTCTACTGCAGGTGACATAATGAGATACTGTCTCAAAAAAAGAAAAAAATTAAAAATATGCATTCTACCCTCATTGTCATCAACTAAATAAAACCATAATGTAACAGTGACAGTCCATTAGGAAACATACATTTTGAACTATTGTTTGAGCACTGATACAGACATACTAAATTCTATTTCAGTCTACTGTTCTTCAAATGACTACAAGGACATATATTCCGCATCAAAAATTAGAATACACAACGGGAAATGAATTCTTTTATTTTTAATTTATAAGAAAAGTTTTAGAATATGTTGATATTTTGAAAATTTTTATAACATTTTAAGGTTATGAAATTAATTAGATAAAATAAGTTACATGAAGTTAAAGATCAGGCTTTGCTTGTCTACTCTTGTAGCCCCATCATGGGCATATTGCAGGTTCTCAATCTATTGTAGAAGAATGAATTAATGAATATGTGAATGAATGGCAGTGACAACAAGAGGAAAAAGGAGTATTTAGGCTCAGGAACCACATGGCTTCAAGGAATCATCTCTGGAATGCAGGGATACAGTTTTAGTGGATCAGAGGAGCAATGTGGTACCCTGGGACTAGCCAACTATCCTGGATGGTGCAAGAGACCTCACAAGATGCTCAATCTGGCTTCTAAGATACTTCTTAGTAAGAATCATACACCAAATAAGCTGGAGTGACCCATCCACAGATCCAGTCACAGAGCTCTAAGAATAGTGGTAGAACTGAGAGTAGAGACTGATTCAAGAGTAGAAAATAATGTGGAAAGAGAAAAGGGAGATAAACAGAAGAACAAATTGTCAAGACAGCTTTCACTCCTTGTTTCTAGTTAGAACACCTCTAGAAAGGAATTTTGGAAGAAATCAAAAAGGGATCATAATATTCTACTTATACATTTCTACTTAAACACTGAGTACAAGATCTATCTATCTCCTTGCTGTGGGAGAATGACCCATTTGGAAAACATCAAAGTTCCCCTTTGTCCTCCAGATTTCACATATCTGTGGAGCTCAAGAAGATGGAAAAGAAGCAAGAGAGTGAGGTCAGGGTGTATTTTCCACCAATGGTCCCTGCTCTTTCCAAGGTGATCTTCTCTACATGATGCTCCCTTTCCACATTTACTTTGCCCCTGTCTGTTCCCAGTGCTATATGTGGTTCTTCCTCACTCGATGTTGTCAATGAAAACTTAGGAAAAACATTCCTTTGTTTCTCTGTTAGCACCAGATTGAAAGAGAAATACATTCTATTATCTGATTTTACCCAACTTCTTATTTCTATCTGCAGTTCTGTC
This sequence comes from Otolemur garnettii, assembly GCF_000181295.1. Taxonomy (NCBI): domain Eukaryota; kingdom Metazoa; phylum Chordata; class Mammalia; order Primates; family Galagidae; genus Otolemur; species Otolemur garnettii. The sequence continues at coordinate 8,894,616 of NW_003852397.1, read as the reverse complement.
TCTTCTCCATCTCCTTCATTTCTAATTTCTAAGAGAAGACCAAAAAGAGTATTTTTACCTACATCCTAATGGAAGTCTAAAAATAGGAGCTATCATGTAGGTCACAGATTTCTTAGGTTATTTAGGATCAGAAAGTTTAGGTTTGAGTACATCCTGGGCTGGTAAACAGAAACATCTACAGAGAAAGTATGTATTTTCATAATTGAGCCCAAATCTGCCCTTTTGTAGGTCCTATATGTTGGTCTTAGAGCTAAATCCTCAGGATTCTTAGATAATATGTATGTTGATTTCTCATATCATGAAGAAAATAATATTTGTTGGTGGTCTACTAATGGTCATATGCTACACAGGATGCTGATTGTCCACTTACCTCCAAGTCTGGGGGTGTCGTGGAGGAAACATTGGGTAGATGGCAAGTGGGTGGCAGATCATAGACCTGGTCACAGTCTTCTCTGCCTTCAAACCAAAGTTGGACAATATCTCTTCAAATATTTGAAAATAATTATTTTACCCCCACCCCACTTTTTCCTTCTTTGGATTAAAAGTATACAGTTGCTCAATCTTTCCCATTTAGCCACTATTCACTCAATATGGTCATTTACAAAAGCTCACCCTCTTATTTTTTGGTGTACAGAACCAAATGCAATTCACTCAGTACCACCAAACCTTTGCTACTCTTGGAGAAAGCTGCCTAATGGCACTTGCTCTTTGACACCCACCTTATAGCTTTAACTCATACATTAATGGAAACTTCAAGTTCTTTTCTATATCAACCTCAACCCATAATTTTGCATTTGGACTTTGAACCTGAACTCTAAACAATGTGTTTTTCTTATTAGCATTCCCTACATATGTCAGCTCTAACCTGTTCTTCTAGCTCCTGAGGTCTCTCTACATTCTGAGTCTGTGTACTAGTAATAACACAAAGCCAGGAGGTCTTCTTGCTATCTGAACGTATCACCGAATTCAAGTAAATATCAGCATGATCCCAAGAGCCCTGAAGAAAAAGAATCATATAAGAATAGTTCTTTCAAATCATTACTAATCCCTTGCCTCAAATATTACATGCCTGGCAAGTCCTTAGCATCTTACCCTCTATCCCTCAAGACTCCACCCCTGGCTCACAGAACTCTATGATTCACTTTCTGCAACTCCCCACCCCTCTCCATGAGGTTCTTTATTCACTGACATTCCTTCAAAGTTCATCACCTACTGTTTGACCTTGGCTTTATTCCTCTCTCTTTTTCTCATGATGTCAGTTCCCCAGAATTCTGAGAAATAAATCCTTTATCTACTGACCATCATACCAAATACTGCAGTGCTTTCTATTAGCCTTTTCTCAGGCCCAAATTTGATGAACCTGTCTTTTATATTTGTATCCATGTCAGAGCTAAAATCTTTGTCTAGTTGTCTAAATCTTGTGTCACTCCAAAAAAAATTTAAGAAGAGTTTAACCTTATAATAATATCTATCCAATTGTAGTAAGTATGTAAAGTCAAGGCCAAACAGAGAAAAAGAAGCAATTGGAACTTAAGTAATTACAGTCTGTAAATGTTACATTCAGTGTTAAGCATTCTGGCAGTAAGAGCAAACAAGAGAACGATTCTAAATACTATAATTTCTATTATCTGCCAAAAGAAAACATAACAATTCTTTAGGAGAAATAAACATTTTCCTCACACAGTGAGGCTTAATGAAAGTCTTTTTGTGACAGCCAAATGGATTTTAAGCTCCTTAAAAGTGGGGACTATTTTTAGTACCCTCCTGTAAACTAATATCCCCCTGATTTCTACTGTGCCTAAGAGGAGAGTATTATGGCGGTAATATGTGTTGTTTGACAAGAGCATTAGTCAAGTGGCCTTTTGTCATGTGTGGAATAAACAAAGGAAAAAAATAGATCCAGAAGTTGTGAAAGAAGTAAACATCTTAAATAGGCCTCTGAGATATTCTGAAGAGGCCAAACTAACAGGAGATAAACATCAGCCATTTACAGAAACATGAAAAAGAGGGAAAGGAATGAGAGCGTAGGTTACAAGAAGCACAAGCATGGCGTGAGCACAGAAGGAAATGGAAGCTGTCAAGCTTGGGAGACAGCAGAAGTTACACAGGACAAGACCACGTTAAACTCTGAGGCCTTAAAGGGTATACACAGTCTACACCCATTCATGAGTGGGTAGTCTGCTGAAAGAGTTAATTTGACCCAGTTACCATGGTGCTCAACTTTGTCCATCTTCCCACACCAAGCTGAAATTCTTTTCTTTATAAAAGCTATGATGTTGGACTAAACAACACATCCTTGTGGAGTAGTCCTTGGATTTTAATGAGCATCTGGGCAGACCCTGGGAGAGGACTGTTTTCTCACAGTGCGAGGGCAGGCTTGATGCTTTCAGCTGTTGGCACTGCTCACAGTAGATAGTGTTCTCAGGAGAAAGAGTGTTAGTAAACCTTCATTTGTGTGTGTGTGGCTAAAGAGAATTGGCTGCAAAAGGGTAGTTCAATTCTCTTGTTTCTGAAAGCAGTAAAAAGTTTCCAAATGACTTCCTTTAATGCATTTGGTAAATTGCCCTCAAAGACTATTATTTAAGCATCTCAAAATACAGGCTTAAAAATTCCCTCTTAAAAACTATCATTACAAATAATCTGTTTAATATTTGCAAAGGATGAGTTCGTTAATAAATTTCACCACTGTCCATATTCAAAGATAACGTGGTAACGCACACTAACCCTGGGAGAAGAAGAAGAAGGGGGACCTTCAATGGGAATTGTTTATAAACTATCCAATATAAGAGCTATCCGGAAGGATTTCTTCAATACGTCACCCACAGCATTGAAGGTGCCAATGGTGTCCACTGTGCTTCCCCGGGAAGAAAAGAATCAAATATAGCTACAAGCAGCTACCAGTAAGGGGTAAGAAGGAGATGTTCACAGACATTTAGCTCAGTCTGTAACTTTGTATATTCTAGTCCCTTCACCTAGAATTTTTTTCCTCTTCTTGCCCTTGGCCTTGTTTTTTTCTTGTTGTTACCATCATTGGTTTTGTACTCATACTCATCCTTTTCATACTTATGCTGTAAAGCGCTACCCAGGAGTCTTAGGCAAAACTTGTTTCTCCCATCCTTGTACTAAGCCTTATGCACTGCCAAAACATTTTCTTTCTCATACCTCGATTGAAGGCATTACATCCTCTACTCTAACTTCCACTTAAAGATCCATCACATTGCGAAAGGTTTCAGGACTGCTTCTCATTCACTTTTTATTGCTATTCCTGGTATTGTGCCGAATATTGATGAATGAATGAATGAATTAAAACCAAAACTGGACAGAGATGGGCAAGGAAAGTAAAGCTGAAGAGACTGGACAAAGGGAAAGTAAGAAGAATAGGCTGAACATAATACTAAGAACCACTAGATACCAGCGACTGAAGGTTGTGAACACTAGAGAACAAGACTGGGGCAAGAAAAGGCAGAAAGAAGAAGTAAAATGTTAAAGGAAATCAGTCCATATCATAAACAAAAAGGACAGGGATGGTAGAGATAGAAAAATTTTCTGGAAGCCTAAAAATAGAGAAGCACTGGATTAATCAAGAGTCTAAAATGTCTGATTTTAGGGAGCTCCTTATATGGAGTTCCTTGTAGGCAACCAAACTGTGGGCCCACAAAATACAGTAATGTACTCAGATCTTAAAATATTGCTCTCCTCCAGGAACTAGGAAGAACCTGGAAGAAGAATTAGGATTTTTAGTGTAGTTATATCTGAAGTTTAAAGGAAAGCAAGACCTACGACAGGAAAGCTATTCTAAGGACAAGAGAATATATGTATCAAACCTTTATTCAGTGCCTACTCTGCTATAAGTTAAAGGAAAGGAAGGATGGCCAATGATAGGGTTGCATAGTACTTAGCTTTTGGGAAGTCTACCCAGCTCTGAAAGTCTAACTCTACATGTATAACCTCTGCACAACATGGGGTCTCCCATCTCTAAATTCTCGTGGTAAATAATTTTAAAAGAAATAAAAATCTGAGGACCACCACCATCTCAACTTAGGCCAAAAAAAAAAAAAAAAAAAGGTAAAGTCCTCAATACCTGTAAAGAACTGGCCCCTCAGATCTTTCATTAAGGAAATTCTTTGCTGGCCTCCCACAATCAAGGACAACCAAATTGCAACTTTAGGTCTGCAAGCTACATCTAGCTCCTAAAACTAAAGTGCATTCTGATTCCACGATAATGAATTAGAAAATTACCTTCACAGGTTCAGGACAGAGACAAGAGAGGATCAGACATTCTTTCAGCTACTCACGGGTATCTACGTAATTGATGCTTCTATAAATCCCTTTTTATCCTCTAGCATTGGCCTTATCTTACTTACATAAAATGTAGAATTTAAATGTTCCTAGGTCTTACAAGAATGTAATCATTTTGTCTCACTACCCATCCCCTTGTATTTATTTTTCTTACTCTATACCTTTAAATGCTGAAATTTTCCTTCACAAAAACAGCAAGAGATTTGTCTGTGGTTCATGTTTTTCTTGGGTACATCCTCAACTTTGGCTCAGTATGCCTTCATTGATTGAGAATTTTGCTTTAGTCACCTATTTTAGATGGACACTGCTATCTCATTTGTATCTTGATTTCCTACCAGATTATAATTTCTTCAGGGAAAGGAACTATGAGATGCTTCTGGAATCAATCTTGGCATGAAACTAGTAGCCATTTCCCATTCATTGGTTGACTATTGTGTTAGTTTTGTTATTGATCTATTTGGCTATATAAATTATTGCTTAATGTCTGGATTTCAGCTCTCTGAGACCTCTTTTTCCTTACTGCTTAGTCTCTATTCCTATTTATTCCATATTCCAACTTGATAGTATGATGGGGAAAGGCAAATCCTAAAATGTTGTGCCTATATCACATCCTCCAGTTTTTGCAAGCTCTCTACCTCTTATTAATTCTATTTAAGTCCCATTTTTGTCCCTCAGGGATTTCCTTGAACAGTTTTCATCTTTCTTCTCCAACCTTGAGTGTTATCTCTCTAGGCTGCCACCCACAATAGGTGCTGGTTATTATTTCCCTTTATTGCTCTCTAGAGTAAAACTTGTTGCCTGAATTGTTCTTTCTTTTCTTTTCTTTTTCTTATCTGATCCTATTATTTTGTTAAAGAGCATGCTCAAGAAATTTCAAAATAAAAAGAACATTTGGCACACCAATTTTTTACTTGATTATACATGAATAGTATTCTGGGTGTGTTTAAGATTCCAGAACAGAAATGCTTTTTCTTCAGTCTATGAAAGCATTGTTTCATTATGTTCCACTCTCCTATGATATAAATAAAAAGCCTTAAGCCGGTCTGATTGTCATTGCTTCATACCTTAACTGATATTTTCTCTCTAAAATGTTTAAGATATTTTATCTTTATCCTTGCTGTTCTGAAGTTTCACACTGGCAGGTCTAATTGTGGGTCCCTCTTCTGTTTATAGTAGTACAAAGGTCCTTTAACGTTTATGACATATCACTTTTTACTCTGAGAAATTTCTTTGCATGCTTTTTATAGTTTCCTCTTTCATTTTCTTCATTGTCTTTTTCTTTGACTTTTACTATTTAGGCATTAGATCCTTGATTGTGTTTTTATGTCCTTATGTTTTCTTTTATGTGTCTACCATATTATGGTTGATTTTTCAAGTGTATCTTCTAATTCCTTCTTTTTAAAAAAAAATTTAGCAAGCAAACATTTTTTAATTAAAAAAGCTCATTGTGCTCTCTAAAAGTTCTTCATAGTGCGTTATTCTTTTTTATAAATATAAAATCTGCTCAAACGTTTCTAATTCTACTAATCAAGGTGTGTGTATTTTAGTTTGTTTTTAGATTCTTTTCTGTTGATTGAATTTTCTATTAATATTTACCCAAGATCCAGTTGTTTTAAGTTTTTCTTTTTTTTTTTTTTTTGTTTTGGCTGGGACCAGGCTTGAACCAGCCACCCCTGGTATATGGGGCCAGCGCCCTACTCCTTGAACCACAGGTGCCACTCTTGTTTTAAGATTTTTAGCTTCAGCTTTCTCTTGCACAATTTTGTTGATAATCAGGTGAACCTTAGTTGTGTGTGTGTGCACAGGCATGTAGAGAGACACAGAGAGAGAACAGATCTTTGTACACTAGAAGAATTTTTTGATTAGGTAAATTTTGCTTTAAGATGATCTGATAGGAGGCTAGTTTCTACACTGCAATGATTCTAATTGCCAGAATAAGACGCACTTTACCCTGGGGTACACCTAATTTAGATACTCTCTTTCTCTTCTTTGATATTTTCCCTGGGCTAAATTAAGTGACCACTGGTAATTCTCTGTGGGAAAGTTAAGGGTAAAGTAATTCCTCTAACACAAATCTTTAGGTAATCCCTTTACTTTCAGTCCAACTTCTCACTCTCTTCCTCCTATATAATTTCAGTCACTGAATTAGGAGCCATTCTGAAATTTTTGTTTTTTTGAGATAAAGCCTCACTCTGTCACCTCGGTAGAATGCCATGACATCAGCCTAGCTCACAGAAACCTCAGACTCTTGGACTCAAGCAATTCTTTTGCCTCAGCCTCCTGAGTAGCTAGGACTACAAATACCTACCATCATGCCTGACTAGGTTTTTTGTTTTTTCTACTTGTAGTTGAGACAGGATCTCACTCTTATTCAAGCTGGTCTCAAATTTGTGACCTCAGGCAATTCACCTGTGCCAGTGTCCCAAAGTACAAGGATTACAGGTGTGAGCCACCTCTCCCAGCCCCATCCTGGAATTTAATAATAGTCATCTTGCTTACAATTTCTTCCACTTTTCCTCATTAGTATTTTTTTATCTATTTAAAAATAAGTTAAAATTTCTTTTCCCTCATATTTTCTCTTTTATGGCATATTATTTATAATTTTTTTCTATTACTCTACTTTTAGTGAAATTTCAGGCCTAAAAGGCAGTAAACACATGCTTGACTTGCCACTTCAACTGGAAGTCAGCAGCTATAATTTTGTCAATATTCTTGTCTTCTGTAAACTTCTGTTTTCTGCCAGCACTAAAGTATTCCTCTGGAGGAAAGGAGACTGCCAAGTTAGTTTTATCACTAAACACATATTTGTTCACTATTACTATGTGATAGACTGATCTGGGTGCTGGAAACTAATTAATAAGCAGAATAAATCCCTACCTTTATAGAACTCACCTCCCAGTGAGAAGAAACAGGCAATAAAGAGAGACATAAATAAATATTAGAGACAATTAATTCTATTGTAAACACTAGAGCTGGGTAAGGAAGAAAAAAATCACAGGTTATCTATAAAAAACAAATGGCTATCTGAGAGAATAGCATCCCAGGCAGAGGACAGATCTCTTTGTCATTGTAAAGACTTGGTTATTTACACTGCAATAAGAAAGAATATGCGCCTGTTTTCTTCAGAGAAGTTTCTCTTCAAGTCCCTTGCCCACCCTGAGAGGGGATTACTTGTTCTCTTCTTGCTAATACATTTGAGTTCTCTGTGGATTCTGGTTATTAAACATTTATCGGAGACATAACTAGCAAATATTTTCTCCCATTCTGAGGGCTGTCTGCTTGCTTTACTTACTGTGTTCTTGGCTGTGCAGAAGCTTTTTATTTGATGAGGTCCCAGTAGTGTATTTTTGATGTTGCTTCAATTCCCCGGGCCGGGGGGGTGGGGTCCTCTCATAAAATTTTAGCCTAGGCCAATTTCTTCAAGTGTTTTCCCTACACTTTCTTCTAGTATTTTTATAGTTTCATGTCTTAGGTTTAAATCTTTAATCCAGTGAGAGTCTGTCTTAGTTAGTGGTGAAAGATGTGGATCCAGTTTCAGTCTTCTACAGGTCATCAACCAATTAGCCCAGAACCATTTGTTAAATAGGGAATCTTTTCCCCACTCAATGTTTTTAATTGGCTTGTCAAAGATCATATAACAGTAAGTAGCTGGGTTCATCTCTTAGTTCTCTATTCTGTTCCATACGTCTACCTCTCTGAAGACAGGTGCATGGCCTACAGATGGAAGAAAAAGTATCCAATGTACTCAACCCTACTATGAAACTAATTTATAGCTTTCATAGGAAAGCTATAACCCAATCATAGAATATGGGGAAAAGGATGAGGGAGGGGAGGGGAGGGGGTAGGATGGGTGGAGGCAGAGTGATTGGTGGGAACATGCCTATGGTTTATCTTACAAGGGTACATGTGAATCTTTCTAAATGTAGAATATAAATTGTCTTAACACAATACCTAAGAAAATGACATGAAGGCTATGTTAACCAGTTTGATAAAGACATTTCAAATCATATATAAAAATAACACACTGTACCTCATGACTGTATTAAAGTACACAGCTATGATTTAATTAAAAAATAAATAAATAAATCTGCTGAAGAGTTTTTGAAAAGGAGAAACAAGACCAGATTTATGTTTAAAATATTATCTGAATTTGCTATCAAGAATAAATCATAAAACAAGTGCTAAATGAAGAAGACCACTTAGGACACTATTTCAATTATCTTGGTGAAAAATGGGTATTCCTTCATACATTAGGGTGGTATCAGAGGAGAGCATAAATACTAGTTAGCTTCTAATATTTTGGAGATTTACTTATGGACTATATAAGAGATGTAGGAGAAAAAGAAAAATCAAAAGTAACTTTCAGAGATTTTAGTCTAAAGAACTAGAAGAACAGAGTGGCTTTAGTTTAACTGAAATGACAAAAGACTTTTGGATAAACAAGAAGTTCAAGAGTTATGAAGAGGAAGTAGAGATGATTAAAAAAATGTTTTAGATATATGAGTTGGAAATAGGTACTATATATGCAACCAAACACACCAGTCTTGGTGTTCTTTGCCTGTGTCCCCACCACTTGACTGAAACTGCCATGTAGTGACAGAGAAGCATGGATCCAAGATAAAAGAAATAGAGATAAGTGACAGAGAGCATGCAGGCACTGTATGAGATCCTCATTAGACTTGTTTCCCCATGCTATTGTTTTTATCTTAGGGTGCCGTGAGGTACCCAAACTGGCTCATCATACATTTCTCTTTGCTTAATCAAGCTTGGGTTGTGTTTGTCTCATCTGCAAGTCAAGAATCCTAATCATAACAACATTTCAGCTGTAGCTATTATCTCAGTTTCAGAGTTTACTAATACATTGGAAAATCTTTTTTTAAATGGTTCAATAAGAAGGGGAAAAAAGCTTGAAAAAAGCAAAGGAACTATATATGCCCTCTTTCCACAACATGGAATATAAACTTGTAAAGGTAAACATTGAGAAGTACTGACCCGTTGCGAGATGACCAGAACATTATAGGTAATTCTGTTAAAGCTGGGACACCCTTCTTCTCATGATTTTGGATATAAAAAGTCCAGGTTCTCTGGCCTGACTGGGACTTGATGCTGGGACTTGCACCAGTGACCTGAGGGGCCTCAGGATTGAGAATTACATCATTAGCTTCCCCAATTAGGAGGCTTTCAGACTTGGACTAAGCCATACTTACCAGCATTCCTGGTTCTCCAACTTGCAGACAGCCCATCATGGGGCTTTTCAGTCGCTGAAGTCATGTGAGTCAATTCCCCCAATAAACTCCGCTCATATCGACATCTACCTATCTGTCTGTCTGTCTAATTTCCATGTCTCTCTGGAAAACCTGGACTAATACAAGTAAGTATATTGTCAGTTTCTATATAGGGCTTAATTATAGAATAATAAAAAACTAAAGTTTTTCACTACCAACATTATAGGGGACATGATGCTTTCAATGGCTAGGATTTTGCTAAGAAAAAATTAAAGCTTATTCATTGGATCTTGAGAAACACTTGAATTCTAGCTCTTCATGTTGACCATCTTGTTTAAAAAAATATGATTCATTGCCTCTTCTCAAAAATCTGTATTTGTAAGCTATCTTTAAGAGCAGTGGAATGGAATTCTTTAGTTGCTGTGGCAACAGCAGAATGAGTAGAGAAACATGAACGTTAAATGCTCAAGCTTCATCAGGCATAGAGGGGAAAGTGATTTTCACTTGTATTCTGATGCACATACCAACTACATGATGATTTTTGCTAACATTCTGACCACTTCAGGCTACTTACATTTATGAACTTCATCAATTACCATAAGAAGGAAATGGTAGAACCCCACTTGTTTACTAGCTAGAATAAGATTACACATATAATTATGTCCATCTGTTAAAATTTCTTTCCATGTTCGCACTGAAAAAGACACAGTACCTATATATTAACAGCCCTTCTGTACCTGCATTTCTTCAGATGTAAACTAGAGAGGATAATACTAAAATTGCCAAAGAGATTAAGTTAATAGGTAGGAAGCTTTTAGAATGGTAACAGTGACATAGTAACTGCTATATAAGTATTAACTGTTCTACCTTTAGCAAATTAGACCATAGTCATTTATAATATTACTAACCAAGATGGAAAAGTATAGGCCACAAAGTTAGAGGGAGGACTGGCAGCAAGTAGGTTGACCTTGAGAGAGCATTGCTATCTGCTGGAGACTTCTGGGAGTTGCCATGTGTTCATCCAACAAAATTTGTATGAAACATGTGGCATATCTGGAGTACTGTGTAGTACAGTACAGGAGATATAGAGATGAATGATAATTCAATATATTCCTCAGAGCACATGTTAAAAAAAGGTGTCAAATTTTATACAAGTACCATATTCTAAGTCAGGATAAATATTATCATAGATGTATATCAAGTCCAAAACAACTGTAACAAATTAACAGAAAGGAAGAAAATAAGTTGAAAACATAAGAGAAAATGGGGGATAAATGACCAAATATAAGAGAAAGCAGAAAAATACGGCATGAAAAACATAGATGGAAAATGGCCTTCAACAGAAGAATAAACACTTATTCAATTATTAGAGCCTGGATAAAAGGCCTTGAGGCTGAGGATGGGCTTTGCTAGATTTGTAGTTCAGTTTGCCATGCCAGGAAATGGAAAGGAGATCCCACCTGATGTGCTCAGTTTTCTCAATTGTGCATGTCCAGTGAGCAAGTCATCTGTAGAGAGGCAAGTGGAAGACGACTTGTGTGTACTTGGAGGAAAATAGTTATGACTTGAAGTAGACATTGCAGGGAATAGATAAACTGGGTTATGGAAACAGGAAAAGTGAAAATACTAGTAGAAGGTCTAGAGAGCCATCTGAAGTTGAGGTCATGATCTTATAGGCAAGAATAGTTTTCTCAGCAATTCTAATGGATTGGCTAGAGTAGAAAGTGGATAGTAACAGTGACCCAGGGTTGTTGCCTGGTTGATGCAGAGAAAGAGAAGTTAATAGTAATAATAATAGTACTATTATACAGAATTTACCATAAGACAAATATTCAATACTATATGTATTAACTCCTTAATCTTGTCTCCAGACATTTGGCCCCTCTATGAAAGGATTCATTGATCTCTGATTCATAGACCTCCTATAGGCATGTGACTTATATAAGCCAAAAGAATCTGAGCAGAAGTGGCCATATTCCTGCTCTGAGTAGAACCTGAGAATTGAATCTTGATTCTGCTAGAGCTCTTGCTTATTTATCACTCCAGACAGCATTTGTTCCCTTAGTCTTGGTTCCAAAATGAAAAAACACACAGACTAGATCTGTGCAGCTGATGATAGCTGATAACATGTAATATGAGCAATAAATAAATGTTTGTTCTCCCAAATGCAGTAAGACAAGAAAAGGAAATAAAAGGTACACAGATTTGAAAGAAAGAAATTAAACTGTCTTCATTCACAGATGACATCATCACCTATGTAGGAAATCCCCCCAAATAGAAGCCCCCCCCAAAAAAATATATCTTGGCGCTAATAAGCAATTATATCAAATTTGCAGGATAGAAGGTTAATATACAAAATTCAAGTGCTTTCTTTACATATTAGCAATGAACAAGTGGAATTTGAAGTTAAAAACACAACACTATTTACATTGGAATTCAAAAATTGAAATACTTAGGTATACATCTAACAAAATATACATAAGATCTATATGATGAAACTCTGACAAAAAAGAAAATCCAACAAGAGCTAAATAAATGGGGTGATACTGCCAAAATTTAAGTTCTTCCCAACTTGATCTATAGACTCAATGAAATCCCAATTAAAATCCCAGCAAAGTATTTTATGAAAATTGACAAACTGATTTCATGTCAATATAAAGAGGCAAAAGACCCAGAATAGCCAATGCGATATTAAAGAACAAAGTTGGATGGCTAACACTATCCAACTTCAAGCCTTACTCTAAGGCCACAATAATAAAGTATGATATTGGCAAAAGAACAAAAACTAGAGCAATGGAACAGAATAAATCTGGATGGAGTTGAAACACATTCTTCTCAGTAAAGTATCACAAGAATGCAAAAGCAAATATTCAATGTCTTTTCACACCCACAAAAGAAGAACACTCATTTGAATTCAAGTTGGAGGGAATAACACGGAGAGGCAAGAAGGTGATTGGGGTGCTCCCACTGAATGGGCATAACATAGGGGTGTATGGCACATCTTTTGGGTGTGGAACACAACTACAAGAGGGACTCTACCTAACAAATTCAAGTGCTACGTCTCAGTTGTTGGTACCCTCACATTAACCTGAAATTTAAAAAAAGAAAAAGTCTAGAAATAGATCCACATAAATGCATCAACTAACCTCTAAAAAAAAGAAACAATAATATGCTGGAGAAAAGATTGTCTTTTCAGCATGTGGTGCTGGAACAACTGGATAACCACCTACAAAAAAGAAAAAAAGAATCTATAAATAGAACTCATACCCTCCCCAAAATTAAATCTAAATGGATCACACATCTAAACATAAAAGATAAAACTGTAAAATTCCTAGAAGATAACAGGATAAAAGCTAGATTATGTGGAGTTTGGCAGTAACTTTAGATACAACACCAAAGGTATAATCTATGAATGAAAGAATTGATAAACTGTGCTTTGTTAAAATTTAAAATTTTTGCTCTGTAAAAAGCACTATCATAAAATGAAAAGAGAAGCCATAGGAGAAAATACTTACAAAAGACATCTCTAATAATAAGGTATAACTGAAAATACACAAAGAGCTCCTAACACACAATAGTAAAAAATACAACCAATCTAATTAAAAGATGGATCAAGACCTTAAAAGATATACAGACAGGAAATCAGCATATGAGTGATACTCCCTCTGCTATGCCATTAGGGAGATGCAAATGAAAACAATGAGATACCATTAAGCATCTATTAGAGTGGCCAAAATCCAGAGCAGGACAACACCACATACTGGGAAGGATATGGAGCCACAGGAACTCACATTCATTGCTGCTGGAAATGCAAAATGGTATGACCACTTCAAAGACAGCTTTGCAGTTTCTTACAAAACTAAACAGACTCTTACTATATGATTTAGAAGTCACAGTTCTTGGTCTTTACCCAAATGACTTAAAACTTACATCCATACCACAAATCTGCACATGAATGTTTATAGTAGCTGTATTCATAATTGCCAAAGCACAGATGCAACCAAGGTCTCATTCAATAGAAGCATGGATAAATTGTGGTACATTTAGACAAGGGAATAATATTCAGCACTAAAAACAAATAAGCATCAAATGGGAGGGACATGGAGAAAATCTAAATGCATTTTACTAAATGAAAGAAGCCAATCTGAAAAGGCTATATGGTGTTTTATTTTAACTACATGACATTTTTGAAAAAGCAGAACTATGGAGCCAGTAAAAATGATTAGTGGCTGCCAGAAATCAGGAGGAAGTGAAGGATGATTAGGTAGAGTACAGAGGACCCGTAGGGCAGTGAAACTACTCTGCATAATACTACACTGATGAATACATTCTTTATCTACACATATTCGTCCAAACCCACGGAATATACAACACCAAGAGCAAACCTTCAAGTAAACTGTGGACTTTCAGTGACAATGATTTGTCAATGTAGGTTCATTGATTATAACAAAGGTGCCATGCTGATGGATATTGATAATGGAGGAAGCTATGCATATATTGAGGCAAATTGGGAAATCTTTGTACCTTGGACTCAATATTGCTGTGAACCTAAAACTGCTTTAAAAAGTAAAGTCTTTGGGCACACGGGCTCAAACCTGTAATCCTAGCACTCTGGGAGGTCAAGGTGGGAGGATCACTTGAGCTCAGGGGTTAGAGACCAGCCTGAGCAAGAGCAAGACCCCATCTCTAAAATATTAGCTGAGCATTGTAATGACACCATGGCATGCTACCGAATCTTTTTGGTAGGTCTTTTTTTTTTTTTTTTTTTGAGACAGAGTCTCACTTCGTTGCCCTCAGTAGAGTGCGGTGGCATCATATCTCACACCAACCTCAAACTCTTGGGCTCCAGAGATTCTCTTGCCTCAGCCTCCCAGGTAGCTGGGTCTACAGTTGCCACCACAATGCCTGGCTATTTTTAGAGATGAGGTTTTGCTCTGGCTCAGGCTCATCTTGAACCTGTGGGCTCAGGCAATCTACCTGCCTCTGCCTCCCATGTACTAGAATTACAGGTGTGCGCCACAGCGCCCAGCTTAAAAAAAAAAAATGTCTTTTAAAAAAATTAAATGTTTGTTGGAAGCCACTGAGACTCGGAAGAGAATAGGTTGTTTGATAGTAAGTTAATACATGCTGATATGATAGTCATTCCTATTTTGCAGTTGAGGAAACTAAGACTCAAGTAGGAAATGACAGAGCCAAACTTTAAACCAAAGCCAGTTGATACCAGCATTGTAATTTTCTCATTAAACAATGCAATGAATTCAGGCAAATTAAAGAGGCTGGTGAATAGGATTTTCATTACAAATAATAACATGTGAGATTGAGGTGGCAAGTTAGAAAGGAGGCCGTAAGGAGGATGGTAAATTCTGAGGAAATGACGAGATAAATGTTCAGCAGAACTATCTTCAATAAAGGAAAATGTTCTGTAATTCTGTAAAATACAATATGGTAGCCACCTGACAAGCACTTAAAAAATGGCCAGCACAACTGAAGAACTGAATTTTTAATTTTATTTAGCTTAATTAATTTATATCTCAATAAGCCACATGTGGTTAATGACTACTGAGTTTGATGGCTCAAGGCTAGAGATTTGTGTGCTGTTAAAGAGCCAGGAAGGAAACTGAGGGCAAGGTTCTTATTTATTTATTTATTTATTGTGAGGGCAAGGTTCTTAAAAAAAAAAAAAAGAAAGAAAGAACGAAAGAAAAGAAAAGAAAAAGAAAGAAAAAAAGAAATAATAATAATGATAATCATAATAACAAATCCAGAAAGTGTTACCAAGAATTTAAAATTTCTGAAATGAAGCTCCTCCAAATGACTGAAGACTTCCAGGATATGATCTGAGAAATAATGATTAGCTAAACTGAAATGACAGTAAAAGTCAGTGGAGTTCATAGGATTGAGACTTTGAAGAAAAACTGCAAAATATCCCTATATTGGGGGACTACAGTTTTGTATAAGTTGTTTGTTTTTATGCTCTTCTTTTTTCTTTTTTCTTTTCTTTTTTTTGCAGTTTTTGGCCGGGGCTGGGTTTGAACCCACCACCTCCTGCATATGGGGCTGGCACCCTACTCCTTTGAGCCACAGGTGCCTCCCATATTTATTTATTTATTTATTTTTCTGAGACAAAGTCTCAAGCTGTTGCTCCAGATAGAATGCTATTATATCATCATAGCTCACTGCAATCTCCAGGTCTTGGGCTCGAGAGATCCTTTTGTTTCAGTTATTCTATTTTTACTATAGATAGGGTCTGGCTCTTGCTCAGGCTGGTCTTGAACTCCTGAGCTCAAGCAATCCACCCACCTCGGCCTCCCAGAGTGCTAGGATTATAGAAGTGAGCCACTGGGCCTGGCCTGTTCTAATACTTCTTCTTTTTTTTTTTTTGTAGAGACCTAGTCTCACTTTACCTGCTTTGCAGAGTGCCATGGCGTCACACAGCTCACAGCAACCTCCAACTCTTGGGCTTAGGCAATTCTCTTCTCTCTTGCCTCAGCCTCCAGAGTAGCTGTGACTATAGGCACCAACCACATGCCCCGCTATTTCTTTTTTTGTTGTTGCAGTTTTGGCCAGGGCCTGGTTTGAACCTGCCACCCTCAGTATATGGGTCCAGAGCCCTACCCACTAAGCCACAGGCGCTGCGCTGTTCTTGTGCTTCTTAGTGTTATTCATATTATGACAAGATAGAAAATGATATTTGTAGAGCATGCTGGATTAAACATAAAAGTTTGCTTATGGTCAGAGGCAACTGCTCAGGTGTGCTGGCCATAGCAGGCCTTGGCCCAGCACCTTAAGGGCTAACGAAAATCAACACTTTAGCAGGCTTGTAACTAATTCCTGGAATACCAGTGTGGAACTTTGAGAAGTTTTGACCCATAGGCATGTGAAAGTCTCCAGGGAAGTTAATGGGATTGGGGGTGATGTCTGAGAGGTCACAGAATGAACCAATCCTGAAACAGCAAGAATTGGGCTAGCCGGGTGGTGGGAGACTTGAGAATGACAAATGACTGGGAAGCAGCAGTGGAGAGCTGCTTTCTCTCCTACTCTGAATCTTCTTGGTCATTGAATGCTGGGGTCATCTTTAGTTTAATGTCAGCTAGGTCCTTTCACACTTAGTTTTGAGTAGCAAGCCCTGGAGTTGTGCAAGTGATGGACTTGCCAAAGTTTGGGATGTTGAAGGGTAAGCCTGGCAGTAGTAGATCATCACTGGAGCTTTAAGGGGCACGTTTTTAAAGCACATAGAGATGCCAGTTGGAAAGTGATCATACAGGTGAGTGAGAATGCTCAGAACTAGAGCAGCAGCATGCACAGAGAAGGGGACCAAGCTGCAAGAAATAAATACTGTGTAGGAAGACTCGCTGGACTATCAGTGATTGATTCAGTGGGGATGGGGTGGGTAAGAGAGGGACAGGTAACATACCCTATATGAAGCTGCAGAAATAATTCACCCAAGATGCTCAGTGCATATATGATGACTAAGGAGTTAGGAGATTGTGGGGGGGCTCATCAGAGATATTCTGGGTTCCTATACACGTATTAGTTAAAGTCCAAGAAGGAAAAAAAAATAGCATGCTCAATTAAGTTAGAATAATTTCAAAATGTTTTAGTAAAGGAACTGCTTTCAAAGGGGAGGGAAAGGCACTGTCATCTCTCATCCCCAGCCAGAAGGGGGAAGAGGAAGGAGCAGTAACCAGATATTAGAAGAGCATGTGGAATGAAGAGGAACATCTTCCAAGAAGCTGTAATCTTCAACACAGGATGACAACAGGCAGAAGGTACTTTCCTGAGAGGACATTGGGGAAATAATTCCTTGACTTCACCCTCCTCCCTTCTGATCTTCCTCAGCCTGGCTTTCTGTTGGTCAAACGCACCAGAAGCCTGAAAGTGGAGCCCATCCATATAAGTCAGCCTCCAGATACTGAGAGCAGGGGTGGGGGAGCCAGGTGGAGAGTGGATCTGAAAGGACACATTGAAGACATCCTGCACCTGAGTGTGCCTGGTGGTTTTAGAACGTTCATTGACAGAAGGAAACAGCTTCCCACAAAAGTAGAACACGGACAAAGATGTAGAGGTGGGAAAGGGAAAGGGATAGTCTAAGAATGATAAATAGGCCCAGAAGAATGGATTATAGATTCTATTTTAAAAAAGGAAATGTCTGTAAGGGCTGGGTAGGAAAAACAAGTTATTGAGCACCTACCACATGAATATTTCAGACAAAGTCATTATGAATAATAAATTCAATTAGAGAATAAAGGTGAAGCACTTAGCACAGAGACCAGCCAGTTGTGAACACCCAGCATGCAGTCGCATACTAATGGTCTTTCCCAAAACTTTGCATCCAGTATGTTATTCCTATTGTTATAGAGGAGACAAGTGAGGTTTGAATAGCCTTATCGCGTCCCAAATCATACAGCTATGAGTGTTTGAGCTCATTATGTGATCCTAAGCTGTCTGACTTCAAAGGCTTTGTGCTTTTCACTACAGCAGCCTGACTTCCCATCAGATTAAAATATAGGGATATAGTCTGACAGGCAGCAAGTCAATAAAGACTTTGGGCATTTGTCTAACGTGGTTAGAGGTATATTAAATTAATCTGGCTTAGTACCTTAGACCCACACACCACTTTACAGACTATTGAAGTCATCTAAGCCTTAGACCCACACACCACTTTATAGACTAAATCTTAGTGCCTTAGACCCACACACCCCTTTACAGACTATTGAAATCATTTAAGCAACAGGTGATAAGATCCCGGATGCTGGCCGGGGGAATAAGAATGAAGGAGAGGGAAGAAAAGAAAATAGAATGGACATTAAAAAACCTTCATTATTTTGACATGAGTAATAGGAATCAATTTAACTTAAAATAGTCTTCACTCCCGTGTTGACAGCAGCATTCTTTACAACAGCCAAGATAGGAATGATTGTGCTGTAAGTAGATGATGGAATTTTTTGAAAAAGAAGGAAACCCTGTCATTTGCAACATGGATGGCAAACATATTACATATTTGATTTTTTAAAATACATTTTTAAATAATGTTTTCTTAACTGCCTAAAAAATAGTATTTATTGGAACAGATATTTTAACATACATTAATGCCAATTCTCACAGCCACCTCTTTGAAAATGATCATCACTATTACCATTTTATAAATGGAGAAACTGAGGCTCCAAGAATCTAAGTAACTTACCAAGATAAACACTGCTAGATTGTGTCCAGGTTGGCATCTGCTCGATTGCAAACTTTTTGGTTTTTCTTTCCAACTGCTATGCCAGGTAAATCTGATGCTCAGCAAATA
This sequence comes from Otolemur garnettii, assembly GCF_000181295.1. NCBI lineage: Eukaryota > Metazoa > Chordata > Mammalia > Primates > Galagidae > Otolemur > Otolemur garnettii. The sequence goes on along the minus strand of NW_003852397.1, from coordinate 8,875,800 downwards.
TTCATAAATTATACATCTATATGGGTGTTTTTAAAACTTATATTTATACTTTCGTAAATTTTGTCACATCCTCACATAGGTAATATTCACTTACATTTTTCTCTAAATGAAATTACCCAGAACATGTTTCTTTTTGAAAAAGATTAGTTTGTAAGAAAGTGTATTCAGCTTGATATCATTCAGTTTAGATGAATTTTATATCAATCTGAAAATTCCATTTGTTACTTTTGACATTTCTTGTTATTGAGCACTTCATCTCACATGTGTGTATGCAGGCAAGTATTTAAAGCGACTTTTCTGATAGTGTTTTCTGAGACATCATTCCTAATCAAAATGTCATAATCATTGTTCTACAAACTGAAAACCATCTGTATCTATTTTAAATGTGTCAACTTCTGATTTTTTTAAAAAAAGTGACAAAACTTTTTGCTTAGCCACTCATGGATTTAGTATTATTAGAGAAAATGCTTAGAAGTTTACCAAGTATTTCTTACTGCTTCTTAATAAAAGCATATTTAGTGAATTCTTTAGGTAACTTTATAAGCAGATTGTTTAGGAAAAAATAAAGGAATCCAACTCATCTTGATCCAAGTAGATATCCCACTAACAGTTTTATCTTTTACAATGTACATACTTGTTTGTTCAAATAAACAAATCTCAATGTGGTATACATTGCAAAGCAAGATACTGGTATCATATGATCTTACATAAACTTCCCCCCAGAAAAATTTCCCCTCCTCTGACAATTTGCATAGATGAGATAGAACTTTTTGACAAAACACTAATCATAAGCACCTCACTTTGAGAAAAGAAAAAATCAAAGCTGCCTAGTTGCATAGACTTTTCTTTAACACAGCTGATGACTATAACAGCCTCACTAAGTGCTGTAGCTACTCTTTCTGGTTTCTTCAAAGAGAGACAGTTTGCTCATGCATACAATAACAAGTAGAATTTGTACTAGGTTAAGTCCACTTGAATCTGGAGAAATGCCCTCAATAGCAGGGGACTTAAATCACTCGCAATCTATGTTTCATTTTGTAGCTCATCATAAACTTGCCAATGGGTTCAAAATGCTCTTGTTCAGTTGCACGAATTGCCAAGTGTGGCAAAATATGTTCTCATGAATGCCCTTGTAGTCAGCTTGTATTTAAGAAAAGATAGAATGCGGAAAGCTGCTTTCACAGCATAAGTGGATCACTCAGGCAATAGTAGCATAGATGTTAAATATTTAGTCATAATTATAAGGCTACCACAATCCGTGTTGGTTTATAAAATCCTCAGATCTTCTTTTCCAACTTTTAATTCTTACAAGTTTTGATAAGCATGTTATCAACATAGTTTTGTAAATGTAGATCAAGCAGCGGTTTTACTGACTTTTAAAGAGTATTCTAGTTTTGTTCCGATCAACAGCTGCTCCCAGCCCCACCCCAAAAGAACCCTATGACATGACTGAGATAATTTTTTCATTTTTCCATTGGATTTATAATCTACTCAGAGTTAATGCCTCTTGCCTTTACTTTTATGCAACACTACTCATAAGTAGTATGGATTTTGCATTTTCATCCTGGTTGAATTGTACATTACTGATCAGGAGAAGTTATTGTCCATTTACATAACTAAAACATTCTATAGCTTTCTTTTTTCTTTTTTTTGGTGTTTATTTTGTGTTTCAAAATTGCTCTTGAATTTGGATGGGTTTATATTGGAATTTGAATGTTCCCAAACACGATGGAAGATGTTCATTCTGTTACCAGTTAATACATATTCAAAGTTCATATTGAATATGTATGTACATACTCAAAGTTCATTTTGTCATATTTGTTAGAATTTTTGCTTCTCACTCAGTGGTTTACAATAATCAATAGTATTCAGACCAGTTCATTTATTTTTGCCCTACATCTATCTGAAGGCATGTGCCTAATTTCATCCCATTCACTGCTGGTTCTAACATTTTCATCACAAACTTCACCTTCTCTAAGTTTAAAAACTTCCTCTCTGTAATGGATAATAAAAAGGCTTCCATGGCTCTCTCATTTAAAATTATGTGTATTAATATATTCTTCCCACACCTAATAATTTTTAGCATGTGGAAATAATATTTTAATGAGCTGCAGAGACGTAAAACTGGATGTGACTAGCTGCGGGCTCACAAAAAAAAAAAATGCAGAGAGAGCCATTCTGCAGAAATGGAGAAGATTGGAGAGAGATTGGAGAAGAAACTAATTTTATGGAGAAAAACAGCCAAGTGACCATGTGGTCTCAGCGGAAAAGAACCAGACAGCAAATGCCTTAGATGCTGGCAACCTTATAGTTTCCAGTCTCTGCCATTCCTCAGACTGGAGAGTGCTTCCTGCCCTTAGGTTCTAAGAGGCAGTATAATATCCTAACAATAAAGTCCTCCTTTTTGCTTAAAGCAGTTCACATAGATGAGTCTTACTTGTAAGCAAATGAACCTTTTCTTAGATAAATTGGTGAGTGCCCTTTTTGGTTTGTTAGGTTAACTGAATGGCCATAAACACCCAATCCAAATTAAACTATGTTTTTGTATACTCGGAGAATGTAGGCTTTTAAGAATTATGGGTATGAAGTTACACTATTTTCAATAATAAAATGTGAGATAACCCATAGTACTCCACCCACCCCAGTTCATCCCTTAAAAAAAAAAAATAATGGCAACATAAAGAATGTTTTTCAATGTTTTATTGGCTCTGAGTCTCAGAATTGCAAAAACTAACTACATATAACATGAATATGGCCAATGTGGAAGGTTACTGAAGCCTCCATAAAGATGTACCCTAAAGGAATCTCAAGAGTGAGCTGATAATATTGAAAGATTTATGTAGATTTACTGCATAGAAATCCCAAATTCACAGGAAAATTGCAAAGTAGAGACATCAATTCTTATAATCAATGCAAGATTTCACTATAAATTCCATAAGGCACTGCCAGACTTTACAACTGCCTGGGGCCACGCACCTCTCTGGCTGTACAAGGAGGCAAATAGATGGACACCATATGTGCGGTTTGTTACACAATCAGGCTGAGATGTCTGCTTTGGAAGCATATTATTAACCACTGGATACATTTTTTTTTTTTTAACAAATCACAGAATATGTATTAATGCAAGGAAAGAATTCTAAAATAATGGACTTTACAATGCATTGATTTCAGCAAAACTAAAGAAAATATAGCTAGCACAGAGGCTAAATTATATCAATATTTAAGTGAATAAATCAGTGTCTGCTTTCACTCTTAGAGCTAATAATGTTACATAAAACCTTCACATTAAATAAAGTATTCTCAAATTACCTGCACATGTTAAACTCAAATAAATGTTGCTTTATTTTCTTTCCTATAGCCTTTTTGATGAAAGATTAGCAAAACTCTTTAGAGGATAGAGATTAGAGGTTGTATTTTCTCAATATGAAAATATAATTGAATGGTGAAGGAATTGGCAAAAATAAATAAAAAGCCAAATGTATAAGTATGGCTTTGTTGTTAAATCCCTTCCTTAAAATAATCAGATTGCTTTAATCTTATACTCTGATACTTGAACTTAACTGATTTTCATCTTTATGGAATCTGAACAGAACTCCAGAGTTTTAAAATATGATTATGCATTTTTATGTGTTCTCTTCTAATGATACTAATCCCAGGACTTGGTAATCATCTCTAATTCTAGTTAGAGGAATCTCTCCAAAATCTATCATCTTAGATATTACTTAAGGAAATTATGTTAACTCACAGTTCTGATTTTAATTATTTTTGAACTATATCCGCATTACCTAAAGTTACATTTATTTCAAGAACATGACTTTGAGAAAAGCTTGGACCAGGTATATGGAGAAAGAATTTTCTTAATTTGATATTAAAAATCTTAAGCTATGACATTTATGTTATGTAAAACAACATAAATAGAGCAGTAAGCCCATCCTCACCTGGGATTCCAGGCACAGAGATAGGAGGCATAATGTTCACAGGTCAGGGACCTATTTTGTAATGTGAAAGTAACTATGTATTGAAGAGTCCAAATCAAGGGAAAAAGGAGATTCTAATGACCCCACACATATATTTAATGCAATACCAAGGATTTTGAGACAATCCTAATTCTTTGCAAGAAGAATCCACCTGGCTCTACTACCACAAAGGAATGGCTTGGTCATTCAGGTCAGTGCTCGTCCAAAGGATGCCCTGATTCCTGGTTTATAGAATTACTTTGAATTAGAAAGGAGATGCTATAGAAGGGAGATGCTGGTAAATTAGTTGAATACAATTTCATGAAGTTCAGTTCAATGACAATGAAAATTCCTCATACTAACACCATTCCTATGCACCTTCTTTGATTCATTCTGGCCTTCATTCAGTGGACCTGGTTCTGGTTGGGAAGTCTGGAGATCCTAGAAGCCCTACACAGCAGAGCCTACGGCTTCATCAGATTTCACAAAATCTCTTGGACCCATTAGCCTGCACCCATATTTTATTCAAGAACAGATCTCAATCGAGTCGCAGTCCTTTCAAGATGCCCTGAAAACTGAAAAAGTGACTGACATCTTATTGCAAAATCCTCATTTAGCTTATAATTTATTTATGAAATAAGTAGCAAATACATTATTCTGTTCATTTTTATAGATGGAGATACTAAGAGATACAAATTAAGAAACTTGCCTGTTCCTGTCTGTCATCTAAATTATTATAAAACAAGTTCTAGCATCCTTGCTCAAAATCATGATGCCTCTGAAAAGGAAGCTAATTCAGAACATACTATTTTTGGCTCTGGTTTCTAATTGAAACCATACTTCACACTGGTCACTGTATGTATCTCCACAAAAGGAAATTTGTTTTTATAAAAGGCAGTTTAAACAATGACCCAAATTATACCCTTTCTGACTCCCCGTGATGAGTAGTGGGCCTTTGAGTTGCCCAGAGTATATGCCTGGTAAGAAGAACTGAATGAAACAAAATAAGACCAGTTCCATGCCATATAATTTAAGACTTTTATGAAAAAACTCCCTCTATAAAAGGTCAGATTTTATATACACTATCCTGTGCATTTTCAACTCTTCATTGTTTTCCTTGTAAAAATGAAATTATAATTTGGGGCTGACTGTGGTTCCTTTCCCTGGAACTCAGGTATTAAGGGGCAGAGATCTAAAAGTCCTCATTAAATCAGGTAAAATATATGTCAGAGTCAACCTTTTTTGCTGTAGCCACTATTAAGTATTATCTATTGGAGATAAGTCTATGGGCTGAGTGATTTTACATCATTTCCCAAATAAGTGTGAATTGTATTCATATGAAATTATAATGATGATGATAATAAAACAGGTCTACTCAGTTATGAGAGCCAGTTTCAGGCTGATTGCTATAAAAATAGATTTTTAATTATTTGAAGCTTATCCTATTATATTACTTATATAGCCAAACACTGAGAGTATTTCTTTGGTTGTTTTAAATCAAGGGTGGAGAACTTACAGCCTTAAGGCCATAGGTGGCCTTTTAGGTCCCTAAGTGTGGTCTTTTAACTGAATCCAAATTTTACAGAACAAATCCTTTTATTTTTATTAATACATTTTTGTTCAGCTATTATATTTTTGTGTGATTTTTTTAAATGAATATATTTAAAATACCAAAGAATAAATTTCAACAAAGTAATTTTCTCGGATTGACCAGCACAATTAGAACATTAGGAGGCCATAAGGGGTAAATTGAGAGCTGTGATGCTCATGATTTAGTTCTCACTTCACCCCCTTACTGGCACCACTACTGCACAAGGCTGGTTGTCGAGAGTTTATGGGGGTCAAGTACACCAGTCTGTTATCAGCTTTTAGCAACAATGCACTGTGTTTCTGTCTAAAGTGGAATTTGTGAGCAGCTGTACAGCTAGATGCTATTTTCTAATTCTATGTGCTTAATAACCCATCATGTCAAAGAAGACCAAGAGAATGCTGAAGGAAGAAAACAGAATTTTTTAAATAAGGATTGGGAATTGCAATATTGTCTGGTTTCTGCTGAAGATAAGATGATTTGCTTGCTTCGTGATATTGCAATATCAGAATTAAAGAAATTCAATGCTCATCTAATCAGCAGTATAATACTCATAAGGACCACAAATATTTCAAATTAGAGAGAGAGGTGTGAAAGGACTTATTGTAGAAATTAAAAGATGAAAAGCAAAAGAAAAGATAATTCTTTCAAGTGGCAATAAGACCTGTAAAAAAAAAGCCACTGAAGCAACCTACAATGTAGTTCATACACCTGGAAAAAAGGAAAGTCATTTGGTAATGTAGAAATTGCAAGAAGAATGCATGGTCAAGAATGTAGGATACTTAGACCCTAATAACATTTCAAAGTAGAAACAACTGCCTCTTTCAAAGAGAATCATAAGTGATTGCCAGCACGAATTAGTCTTCAACCTAACAGAACACTTTATTCAATATTTCACAAGGAAAATACATATTATGCAATCATTTTGGATGAATCAACCTGGGGCAAGTTTCATACTTTATTTGGGTCATAACAGAAGACTTTATTTGCTACAAAGATTTACCTCCCTTTGAGAACCCTTGGGAAGAGGAAACAGGAAATAGATATCTTTAACAACTTTCAAGATAAATGTCATGAAATTGGACTGAATTTGTTAAATTTAGTGAGTATAGGTACAGATGGTGCACCTTTCAGGACAAGGAAGTATTAACAGATCCAGATGCTCTCAACAAAGTCTCTATGCTAAAGCTACTATTTTAAGTGACACTTTGCAACAAGTTATGAGGGTTGTTAACTCTACCATGAAACACAGCATCATCAGTTTTGTAATATGCTCATGTTGATCAACGATTCATTATGGATTTTCCATCTCATTCTAAAGTGCATTGGCTAATTAAGGAGCAGGGATTAGCTGAAATTTTGTCTCTACTAGAATAAATAGTTAAATTTTATGAAGAACAGAATCAACAAAGTGAAACATTGAAAGATTTCTATAGGAATGCAGCATTTCTGTGTGATACGTCAAATCAAAACCACTTCAATATTTCTTTGCAACATAAAAGTAAGTCTATATATGATATGTGACAAAAAAATAAAAGCATTTCAAAAAAATCTATCTCTTTTCCAAGCACTTCTTCAAAAGGAAATTTGAGGTGAACATTTTCCTCAGCAAAAGTCATTGATGAGCAGGATGATAATGTGAATTATTTGAAGAGTATGTGTCTGTAACAGACCTATTAATTGGAGGATATAATGAAAGGTTTATTGACTTTGAGAATCATGATATTGCACTAAATTATTTTGGCCTCATCTAGTTGGTATCACCAAGGTACCTAAAAAACAACAGACAGAATTGACTAAGCTCTCAGGATAGAACATTTTAAATTCATTGTTTGATGCTAAGAAAATTCCAGTCGAAATCCATGCTTTCTTGCTTTTCAAGCTGTTTTTGCTGCAAATCTCCATTTTCCTGCTCAACCCAAATCAAGATGCCCTTAAGGTAAGGTGACCAGATGTACCGCTTTTGGCGGGACAGTCCTGATTTTTAACAATTTGTCCTGCAACCGGCGGCATTTTTAAAAAGTCCTGATTTTTGGAAAGAATGCACGACAAGCTAGGGAACGCGGGAGAACAGGAAGGGAATATACGGTTTTCAGCTGCCATGTGGCTATTTCGCCAGGATATGAGCTTTAAATTATTTTTGTTAATTTTATAATGTTAAACTTTAATAATAACAAATAATTGTTGAGAACTGATTAGCGAGAACCGCTTGTCAAAGTTTGCATTGTTGTCAGGCCCCACCCCCCCTCAATGGTGTCCCGCTTTACCAATGTTAAAATCTGGTCACCTTACCTTAAGGTCACAAGTGACTAACACCTATCTAGAGGATCAAGTGAAACTGTGGACCTTCATGCTTGCACCCAGATATTCAAATGCTTTCCAACAAAACACAGACACATTAAAGTTATTAAAAGGTTAGTTAACTTTAAAATTAACAAATAATGTTCATTTTATGAAATTATTAAGTATATTATAATTAGATTTTTTACAAAATAATGCACACTTTTAAGTATATCTAATTGAAGTTTCTTGAATAAAGCCTTGTTGGGTTACAGTTAAATTCATGTGGCCTTCCGACTGAAAAGCTTCGCCACCCCTGCTTTAAGTTGTTAGAATTCTGGACTTACATTATTTTATATTTTAACTTGGCTTCTTTGGGATGGAGATTTGTAGAGGTTAATTATACTGGTAGAAAGGCAACCCAGGTTGAGATAGATTAGTGATTCTCAAATTTGAGCATGTATCAGAAATCCCTAGAGGGTTTGTTAAAATAAAAATTGCTGAATTCAATTTTTTCAATGGGTCTGAGGTGGAACTTAAGAATTGGCATCTTTAACTTCCCAGGGACCACACATTAAGGATCACTGACCTAGAAGGCACATTGCATCATTAACTTTCAAGAGAACAACCCAGAGGAAAAGAATGAAACAAAAATTTCAGAATTGAGTTTAGTTAACCTACCTAAAATTTAGGGTGGCCAAATAAATGCAGTATTCTTAGTTAAATTAGAATTTCAGATAAATAACAGATAAATTTCTAGTATAAGTATGTTTCAAATCTAAATATGTCTAAAAATAGACATTGTTTATCTGGAATTCAAATTTAACTGGGCATCCTGCAAGTCTTTTTTCAGCTAAATGTGGCAATCATAAATTAAATTGGGTTATTAACAATTTGTTCTTTGATTGTGAAGATACATGCCTTAAAACCATTAAGATCCTATGCTGTCTTACTCCAATGCTTTAGTGTATACTGTAGTTTTGCTCTTGTCTTGGCATAGACCTCAACAGCAAAGCCTTTGAGCCTCGGAGAAATATGGGTCTCCTTTAATTTTCACTCCTCAGGGAGGACTTGGATAAAAGGACTTCTTAGTTTTTGAGTGACCGGCACTTCTACACTCAGGGGAAATGCTCCAGGGCACACACCAATTTGTCAAAACTATGTGGAGTACAGAAGAAACATATCTTTCCAGGCGAAGGATTCTACTGACCAAAAATTCTAAAGAATTTTGTACCTGGGCAGAGCCTGTGGCTCAGTGAATAGGGCACAGGCCCCATATACCAAGGGTGGCAGGTTCAAACCCAGCCCTAGCCAAACTAAAAAATAGCTGGGCATTGTCGCAGGTGTCTGTGGTCCCAGCTACTCCAGAAGCTGAGGCAAGAGAATTACCTAAGCCCAAGAGCTGGAGGTTACTGTGAACCATGAAGCTACAGCATTCTATAGAGGGCAACAGAGTGAGACTCTGTCTCAAAATAATAATAATAATAATAATTTTGTACCACACACACAAAAAGAAAGACTCCGCTTTTTCATGGCTTTATGTGTCAGGAGGCATGGTATCCTGTGGTCCCTCTGGCTCTCCTGGGGCATGCAGTCTAGCTAGACTCCTGAAGAGGTAGGGAGTGAGGAGAATCAAGGAAAAAATGAGGACAGAGAGCACCTAAATGAGAGATGGAAGACGAGATCTTTGTGTGTGTGTGGTTTCTATGAATATGAAATGCTGGAAAACAAGAAATAACATCTAGGAAAAAAATCAGGGAATGTTCTGTAAGATATATGATGTAAAACCATAGGCAATTCTTTTGAAAGAAGTCAGTTGAATGATAAACATTTTACTTCCATCTGCATTGTTTTCTTCTTTATATTTGATTTCTTCCAGACTCAGTCCCAGGATTATTTAAGTTACAATTGAGTATGTGAGCGTGTGCATGTGTATGTGTGTATATCATACTAGGGTGGGAGGTAGCCATTATCCAGGATTCAGGATCTAAATTCTCTTGCTGTACTGAAATTTGAATTAAAGTACGTGTTCTTAAACTTAGTTGCATATTGGAATCACTTGAGAAACTTAAAAAAGTAAGAATATCAAACTCCCATTATGATAGACACTGATTTAGTTGGCTTGTAGTGGGGGCAGGGCAGCTAAGTTCTAGAACTGATGGATTATATCTGTCTTTCCAAGACTATGCTTTTAACATGACCATCAAACTGTTGGAGTAATATAACAAAAGAATGGGGACCAGGTAAGCCCTATTTATAATGATACTTGGAAAAATAGTAGAAATTCAAGGCAATGTAAAGATGACACTGAAATTAGGGTTGCAACTTTTAGGGAATACTGTCAGTATTGCCCAGAGAACCAAACCAGTGGCATATGAGTTTACTAAATTTAGAAATCTGTATGAACTTTTCCATGGAATTGCAAAGCGGAATGTTGACTATGTAATCGGGTCCCCATCCTCCATGGTCCCCTGGTTTCTGTAGAATTTAGGTGGTGAGAGATCAATTTCTTATTTGTCAAGTTTGTTAGTGCCTTGCATCCAGCTCCTCAGTTCAGTCAGATCCCCAGGGTAGGGCCAAAATCAAGATGGAGAATTAAGCAGGCCTTTAATGTTCTTTTGTAGACAAAGTTCAGTCATAAACTGGAGAAATGCATACACAGTAGCACACCAGAGACGAGAGAAAATACCTTGAACTGTGTGGTAACATTTCACAGAAACACTATAAAGACACACAGATCCTACTGTGTACCTGGCACAGTATAGATACCTTATATGTGATTTTTTTTTTTTTACAGAAAATGAGACAAATGGGCACCCCAGGTTTATTAGGATCATATAATAAGGGAATCAGTACAATTAGGATCATATAATAAGGGAATCTTCCCATCATACTCTCTGAAAATTTTTTTTGTGAATTTATAAAAATTACCGAAGACAACCAAGTCCTATGGTACCTCTGAAAGACAAAAGTAGAAAAAAATCTAAATGTTTTATATGATTATTCACATTTAGGAAGACTCTCCATGGAAAATATGACAATGACTATAAAGGAAGCATTAAATAAAATGATATGCCATAGACTAGGAAAACAATGTTCTGTAATATGTTCTCTCTCTGTCTGCAAATAATATTAAGCCCAGTCCAGGTAAAAAAAAATAATAGTAATAATTTAAGGAATTAACTGCCTCACATAATTGAAAGTCTGGAGAAAAAAAGGTTTTCAGCTTTGACTTAATGTGGTGGCTTCCTTTGTGTGTTGGTTCATCTCCAGGCTGCCTTTACTCAGAGTAGGGAAACGGGTATAGTGTTTCCAGATTTCTATTTGGCAATCAAAGAAAAGGAAAACCCCTCTGCTGGTGCCTTTCTCTTAAGAATGAAGAAACTTCCTTCTAAGAACCCTTCTTTCCCATTTGCCTGAATTGGGTCATGTCCCAGTCAGGAATCAATTCCTTGGGGCAGGGGAAATGTCATTTGCTGAGTGATCAAAGCTAGATTTTCTGAATTACCCACTGTAAAAAGGAATATGTGATTGCCTTTCAACCAATTAGGCCCACCCATAAAGCCGTGGAAAGGATAAAATCCCCCAAAGCGTCTTTGCTGCATGGGCAAGTTAGACTCCTGAATGAACACTAAATGAAGAGAGAAGAGGCATCAGGTGGTCAACAGGCAAAGAACCACTATAGGAAATCTCTCCATCCACAAAAACACCTCCTAATATTTTCTATCTAAAGAGAAGATTGGAGCCACTCAGCATATGGACAATGTGTCTGACCTCATGGATGTTCTGCATCATTTGGTAAAATGCCTTGTTGACAAGTGTACACCCCATAGATTTCATGTTTCTATGCATTCCAATGTAATCATGCTAATTCTCTATAACTAAGTTGTAGCAGAATCAATATGCTAGCTGGCTTTCTCCTTGATAAGTGAGGAATGGAAATGTTTTGCCAGAAATAAAAACCTTTCCTTGATTATAGCAGCACTAATGTTACCTAATAAGTAACACACCAGAATTATACTATTTTAAGGATTCAGGCAAAATTTGGTAATCTCACTGCAGATTCATATGTGACATTCCTATTGTTCAATAGGCTTTCTAATGAATTGTCTGTGTGCCATTTATTCTGAATTTAAAATGTACCCACAATGATTACAGGGAAAACATTTAAGTTAAGAGAAAGTTTCTCAGAATGTCAACTATGTTCATAGATGCCGTAACATTTTAAGATAAAACAGCAACAAAATTTATTGACATGTTATTTCCCCGTTAACCTAATTCCCCTTCTCTTCATCAGCAGCTGATATTTTTGTATTTTTGCCTAGTAAAAGAGGATGATCGCTTTCTAGGCATCAATCTGGCACCACCCAGCATTAGGCACTTGCATTATAGTCATCCTTGGTTGGTCTCAAGCTGCCTTGGACGTGAGAAGACATAACCCTGACCTGATGTGTGGTCTGTTATTTTCCAGAAGACTGACTTGGCTGATGGATCCGCTAACTCTGCTTTTTCCTAGATGTACTTAGTCTATTTCCCTCAGATATAAAATGCTTGCCTTAACATATGGAACAAGTATTAAGAAAATAGCCTGTTTTTAATGTCTGTGACCCTTCAACAATGGGTTCTCCAGATGGGTTCTCTCAGCTTTTGGTTCTGTCCATCTATAATTTTTTTTTCTGAGAGTTCTAGGTTTGTGATGACAGGTGAACCTTCGGCAACCAGTGACTGTTTATAAATTTTAAAATACCTACAGTGACTCGTACTCCTAGTGCTACTACTAATAAAAATAAAATTACAGGCCTTTATTCTCTTTTTTTCCAGTTAAAGACTATATTCCTTTTTAATGTTTTTTTCTTTCCCTTCATTTACACATTTTAATTAGTAGGTAGAAAGCTTTGGCATGAACACTCCTGTTTATGTGCCTGACAAGACAAAACATCTCAGCTCTGCAAAGACAAGCTGTCCAAACAGGTCCCCCAGTCAGGAGTGAGATTGTCCCATCACCCCAAAGACAGTCCTACAGGGAAGATGGACTGCCCCGTCTCAAAATCTGTGCTTCTTGGGAATTCAACAGGACTTTAGGTTGAAAATTTTCTTCCAAATATCAAAACATCTAGATCCCATTATAGCTTAGCAGAACTACTGAAAGTTTGATTTTGTATCTTCCTCTATACAGAAAAGTAGAGTAATGTGGACTAAAAAGACAATACAGTACATCACAGAAGAGACCCTGGATACAGACACCACCCCAGTTTCAATGATGAGAAAAGTAAGAGTCCTAAAGCTTCTCACAATAATTTGTTTGTTTGTTTTTGTGAGAGGTGGCCCTTGGGAGGCTCCATCCAGATTGGAGTGCCATGACATGATAATAACTCACTGCAGGGATCTCACCTAATGTGTACATTATGAGAGTGTATAACATGCCCCCTGGGTGAGGGGCTCTTCTACAAATGGAATACCCTGGAAGTGAGAATCATGTAACCTAAGTATTATACTCTCATATTAATTGGAATAAAGTAAAAAAAAAAAAAGATAATAGCTCACTGCGATCTCTAACTCTGAGACTCAAGAATCCTCTGGCTCAGTCTCCCAAGTAACTAGGACTACAGGTGAGCACTATCATGCTTGGCTATTTTATTTTTTCTAAAGATGGGCTCTCTGGAAAAAAAATAATAAGTTAATTGATGACTCTATAGCAAACCTCAGCGTCAAAGCATTCTATTATAGTCATACTCTTCTTTGACAATGTGAATATTACTTTCTTTGCATTACTATTATTATATTGCTTAACACTTCATTGCAGCAATCATCTGACTTCTTTTCTGAATGTATTTATCTTCATTCATTCTTTATGAGGTTTTTGTTTCAAGTCCTTATCTTTAACATTGTTATTCTTGGTAAATTTTAAGCCTTTTTAATTCTGTGAAGGCAAAAAGTGGAAACCTAATAATCACATGTATATGTAAAAATAAAAAAGTAATAAAAAAAATAAAAATAAAGATGGGCTCTCACCATGTTGCCCAGGCTGGTCTCGAACTCCTGGCCTCAAGTGATCTTCCCACCTTGGCCTCCCAAAGTGCTGGGATTGCAGGCACAAGTCACTATACCAAGCCTCACAATAATTTTTGATGAGAGATTTTACCAATTACTTAAGAAAGATACTAGAATACCATTTATAATAAAATGCCTTGGGGGCAAATAAACAGAAAAAAACAAACAAAAAAAAACTTTAACTGGCTTAGATTTCCAAAGGATTGTCCATATGTACAGTTATTCTTCCTTTTCCTTATCAGTAAAAGCCAAAGTGAGGCTCATGAAAACAGGGATTGTTTTAAGATCTTTAGAACTGAAGTGGTCATAATATAGGGTGACCAGATTTTTAACACTGGTAAAGCGGGACAACGTGGGGGGGTGAGGTGGGGAGCGGGGCAGGGGGTGGGGCAGGGCAGGGCCTGACAACAATGCAAACTTTGATAAGCAGTTCTCTATAATCACTTCTCAACAATTATTTGTTATTATTACAGTTTAACATTATAAAATTAACAAAAATAATATAAAATTCATATTCTGGTAAAATAGCCACATGGCAGCTAAAAACCTTATATTCCCTTTCTGTTCCCCTGCCCATTCATGCATTCTTTCCAAAAATCGGGACATTTTTAAAATGCTGTGGGACGCGGGACAAATTGTTCAAAAGCAGGACGTCTGGTCACCCTATTATATAGGCCAAATTTGATTAGCTTTTTTGAGGAGACAGAGCCCTGAACCTCCCAACCATACCTAACCTTTCAGTGTCAGTCAATAATAGAGGCCTTATACACTATGTAATAACTCCAAACCTCTGTAAACAACTTTCTTCTGACCGTTTCCACAGAGGACAAGATGCAGGAGTCCTAAATGGAACACAAAATGGGGTCAAGGACCTCAACAATTACTTTCAAACTGCAGCTTGTTAAAAATTAGCAGACAGATCAGCTTCCAGTAGGGAATCCAGAGATGGTGGGAGCTTATTGTATTTCCTTCTTTCCAGACTAAACCAGGAGGGCGAAGAGGAATGAGAGAAAAGAGCCACCCTGTGCTGAACAAAAGGCAGAGGGGCTGCTGCTAGTCCCAGGCCTGCCCCTGGCACCAAGTGACCAGCTTCAGACAACAGTGTGGGCCCAGAGGGAGGACCAACAGCAACAGGCCTCAGCACCAGGAAGGGAGCGGGCATCCCTGTGTCTCTCCCTGCACCTGTGCCCAGATGGAAGCAGCTAGAGCAATTCCTCTGTCACCAAGAAGGTAAGTGGGAGGTGACTGGGACTAGGCCCATGTAAGAGGGCACATTTTTGAGGGACGAAAGAAGACAGTATATTTATTGGTACCCTGATCTGTAATGTGTAAGTTGAGCATTATACAATAAAGAATTGCTCTGGTCTTTGTCGCTGGTTCCTGGGAGGACGTTTCTACCCTGAAAATTCCCCATTGAGAGGAATGCCTTTGTTATTCATAATGGCCCCAAGAAAGGTGCCTGAGATTATGCTGATGAAATGACTCAGGATAGGCCTCTATTACATAGTTTCAGGCCCAAGAGGGCTATGCTGGAAGGACCAATCACAGGTCTAGAGGGCTGGATCTAGCCCTATCTCCTAGAGAGGAGAGGGCCTGGAAATTGATTTTAATCATGTAGCCAATGAGTCAACATTCATGCCTATATGGACACACAAAAGGTGTGCACCCTTGTAATACTCTGAAATAAATAATAAATTATAAGAAAAAAACAACTCTGGACACCAAAAGCTTGAGTGAGCTTCTGGATTGGTGATATATACTCTGAAGACAAGGAAACTAGGCATTTAGGACTAACTCTGCCAGACCTCACACCTTTGACTGGTCCTAATTGGTATTATTTACAACAAAACTATAAATAATAAAACTGCAACCATAATAATAAAATTATATATGTGTGTGTGTGTGTGTATACATGTATATGCATATACACACACACACCCCTGAGAAGGTAGTGGAAACCCTTAAATCTGTAGCCAATTCGTCAGAATTCCAGATGGCCTGGGAACCCTGGAACTTATAGCTGGTATCTGAAGTAAATGTAGTTTCATAGAGGTTATTCCCCTAACCTGTAAAATTTGACCTAAAACCAGGTAGAGTCAAATAGCACCACACTGAGAAAGTTACCGTTGTTCCTGAATGGCCTTGAGTTACATCATGTGATGTTATTTTTGTGTGTCAGATTTTCAACATCCAATTGTCACTTGCAAATTCACAAGTTGAACTGGGCTCCTTTCTAAAGAGATTGACCTAAGCTTCTTGCAGGCTAACGCACAATTCATCTTGGGTGCCCTACCTATGTATGTACATTCTTTCCCCTATTTATGCTCAAATAAAGCTACCCTCTGTATTTACCTACATTTTTACTGAACCCCTATGTATGCTGTCAATTCAGAGAAAGAGACTGAAGAACTATCCTCCTTTTCACCCCAATATGTAACCCATCCTCATTTTCACCCCAATAGGTAACCCGTTAGTTGTGCCCATAATGTGAGGAAAGATAGGTGACAATATCCCATGACCAGAAAGGAAGTCTTACCCTTTGTGTTTCTCACCTGCTTGGGACCAAGAGGGTGTAGCAAACACTTCCCTGCTTTACCTATTGAGTCAG
This sequence comes from Otolemur garnettii, assembly GCF_000181295.1. Lineage (NCBI taxonomy): Eukaryota > Metazoa > Chordata > Mammalia > Primates > Galagidae > Otolemur > Otolemur garnettii. The sequence continues at coordinate 8,859,317 of NW_003852397.1, read as the reverse complement.
CTCTTCAGCCTTTGGACGACTCATTTCGGAAGGGCATTAGAAGTCCTTCCTTCCCTGAGACTACCCCAATTCCCCTGGCTCTGACACTATTCTATTACTTGTCCAAGTTCCAAAAGGGGGGAAGAAAAGCAAATCCATCAAGTCTTTCACTCGACTGGAGGTGGCTTGAGCTTCTTCAGAGCTATATATCTATGAGACAAATATACCTGCCCTTGCTCCTGTCAAATGCCTTCCAAGAGCACAATAGGCCATTCAGTCAAGAAGGTCACTGTTTTTCTCATTCACCATGAAGTGTCCTCCAAAGAAAGAAGAGGGAGAAAGGGGGAAAAGGAGGCGGGGAGGGTGGATGACAAAACTGTAGGCTAAAAGGGTAATTAGTCAATAATCACTGCTTCTGACCCAGATCTTATTATAAAAACTATACCCTAAAAACTAAAATTGCTCTCCTGCAATGTGAAAGGATGATAAAGCATGCACAGATATCTCTTTCTTCTGAGACTTTAATGCCTGGCTTGGTAAAGAAAGGTAGTAGCTGTAGAGCCACAGAAAAAATGATGCAACTATTTGAATCTTAGCTTTCCCAGCTAGTAAACTTCCAGGATCATTGTGGGAGCAAAATGACAGACTGTGTATAACAGGCTTGCAAAAAATAGTAATTATTATTACTGCTATCATTGTTTACTTTCTTAAAGCAGGGTGCTAAATGGTTATAAACTACTGTTTTCAAATCTGGCAGCACAGACTGGAAGTCTGTTTTTTCCATTTATGAGTTAAGTGAGAATTTGTTAAACCTCTGTAATATTTGATTTCCTCATCTATGAAAGAAGGATGATAAACACTGCCTACCTCATAAGGTTGTTTTAGACACTAAAATATAATAATGCATATGAAGTGCTCACTGCTGTGCTTGGGAAATTGTGAACATTCAGTCAATGTTAGCTATTTTCAGCAGTACCTGTTGTACAGAAAGAATGGATTTCAAAAATAGATTTCTTTGGTTGAAACTCATACATTCTGTGTGTATAGTCATTTTACTGGATAATTTTAGTGATGGCAGGTGCTGGCTGAACTTATCAGCTACTTAACAGGAGAGATTTTGCTTCTGAGTTTCTTGACTCATATAAAAAGTTATTTCCATTCCAAATCTGACCCATCTTCCTAGTTAAGACAGACAGACAGAGATACTCCCCAGGTTAATATGTATTTCAATTCTCTGAGTACATTCATAATGAGATTCTGAGTTCTCATAGAGTTTCTCTTCCCTCCACATTGAGGTCCCTTATTGTACAATGAATTAAGTGGCTATGTGAACAACTTTGTATCCAATGTAGGCAACTGGCCAGTGTGGGTATCATGGTCAACTACAATGTTTTCTGAACTCAGACAGAACAGGTTCAAAGCTGGCTCTACTGTTTACAGCTCCTGGCCTTGAGCACATTATGTAAATATTCAAACATCTATTTTCTTTCAGGTAGAATGCTGGTACAGGCTGCAGTCCTGATCCAAAACCCCTATGATGAAACATGTTCTGAAATTGAGGATTTTTCAGAATTCAAAACATTAATAGGCTGCACATACTTTACATTATGTAACATCCTAGCCAGAGTCTCCAACACCTCCCTTTAATCAAGCACACTAATATTTCAGCAGAGAAATGTGGGGTTATTCATAGTAAGTCAAATAAATAAACATTATAAACAGTTTGCTACTGCTTGAGTTCAGCTAAGGTCAGTTTCTGCTACCAAATAAATTAGAGAAACAACTTCCAGTTTTTAGTGCTCTTTGGATTTCAGTACTGCAGGAAAGGACTTGTGAAACTGAAATATTATTATCAGCCTCCATGATGTTTTGGTACTTATTAAGCAAAATTATGTCCAATATAGTGAACTTAAATCATACTTTCACGAAAAGTATGAAGTCATGCTCTTTAAACACAGAGTATTTATAACCCCTGGGACACACAAAGACATAGAAGTAAACGTAGCCCATCTTTCTTTCTTTCTACGGTAAATTCTCATTCAGTCATCTTTTTATAACCTTTTTTAACAAGTGTTACTACTTGGGCATCTAATTCCTCTTAACTCAGCTTAAGTTCCCTGGTTCTTTATTATAATCACTTCTTTGTATTCACTCAACTATTTTTCTCATCGCTTCCCTTCATTGTTCTCACCTGTCAAAAGCCTGATACTGGTGAATCCAATTTTCCACCCACTATGTGCTTTCACTCACACAAATGAACATTGCTGGAATAAATGATACAATCACACTGACTGGCCCCATGTTGATTTAAAACCTGGAGTTCACTTATACCTAAAAGGCTCTTTGTTTCTGCCACTCTGGTCCCTTCACTTTCTCATTCTTCTGAAGGACTCTTTCCTTCATCTCTCCTGAAACCTATACATCTACCCCCATTCTCTTTCTCAGATGACAGCCCTGATTCCTATTTCACTAGAAAAACACAAACCCTCAGAAGATTTCCTCAGCTCCTACCAAGACATCTACCCAATTATCTGCATCTCTGTCCAAATTCTTCCCCACTTATAAAGAAAGTAGTATGCCATTGGCTCAGTTCTCACATGATTTCTCTTCTACATCTAGACTCTCTTCCTAGAAGAATGCTATTGACTCCTCAACATCTCCATCGGGATACCGAATAGATATGTGGGACTCAATACATCAAAAATTTAACCCCTTATGGGGGGGGGGGCAATATGGCTGACTGGAGCCAGCCTCCAATAGAAGCTCCCATCCAGAAGGAAGGATAACGTCCAGAAAGTACCCAGTAGAGCTGAAGACTGGGAGCTGAGCTGAGCTGAGAGAGAAGAGTGATAACTGCAGGTCACCTCTGCTAAGGCCAGCTGCAACTCCAAGAAAGCAAACTTTAGGTACAAAATTCATCCCAAAGGAAAAGTGTCCATCCCCTCCCCCAAGAAAGTTGTTCTTTTTTTTTTTCTTTTCTACTTTGTTTGCTCCTGTAGGTTTTCTACAGGTGAGTGGTGAACTGAGGACCTCGTGTCTCACCCCATGGGTAAGAGCTGTAGGAAGTGGGGTCTACTTCCCCAGAGGGACCCTGTTGTGACTCTGAGCACTCTCTTGCCAGGCAGAAAAATTGAACTAACGTTTTCCCTGCCATTCTGAACTTTCAGTCCACCCTTTGCCCCTTGCCTGATGAATCAGAAGCCTAACCCCCACAGAGACTGCAGGAGGAGGCTCATGAGCAGTGCTCCCCGCCCTCCCAGACCAAGAACCCCGCACTCTACCCAGCCAGAGCCTCACATTCAGACCTGCTAGAGCCACGTATCCTGTGCCTCGCCTGGCTGAGCACTCTCCTTGTGGAAGTCACCGGGCTCTAGGCACTGCCAGTACTGTGTGTAGTGTCCTTGACTCTGCTGCTGCTGGATCTTTATGCCCCACGCTCCTGGAGCTGCTACTACAGCCGGAACTCCCTGACTGTGGCAGTCACCTGGGAGCTGTGCAGGGTTACTTTCCACAAAGATTCATCAATAATAGAGCTATCCCACTGGGGTCTAATCTTGTAGAGACACCTCCCCAACTCTGAGGACTGCCAGAGAAAACCAGAACTCACTTTATAGGGATACTACTGCTGCAGAGTGGCTGGGGCAAAGGTGCAGTGGCTGAGGTAGGAAAGCATTTGCTGACTTATTACCCTCAGGATTAGACTGGATTCAAGTGGAACACTCGCCAGTGGCTATTGAGTACCTGAGGCAAGCAGGCCTCAGGTCCCTCAGCCAGCTGGTGGAAGAGGGTAATGGCTGGACTGTGGGGTCATTGACCCTCCTTTGACTCTGACAACCACAAAGCCCTGGCACATCTGCTTACTGGAGGGAGGAGGACCTCAGCCCTGTGAGGTCACCAGTTACTGCATGTGAAAGAGGAGCAAAGTGGAGAAAGAGACATAGCCCCCTGGTCCAACTCTGCTACTGGGTGGGCCTTTCTGACTCTACATAGCACCAGAGCAAGCCAAATTCGAGCAGCCTCATACTGACTGGTTAAATTGGTTTGGAACTCCAAACCCAGGCCAATCACCCAAGGACCCTCTTGGGTGGTACCCTGGCTGTGTGGTAACAGGAAGGGTTGATTTTCCTCTTCTAGGTGTTGTCCATAGGAGGTGGGATGTCTTAATTCCTTGTATTTATAAACAGCTAAGACTTCACCAGGGTCACTGATCCACTAGGATCAGACAAGAACCAGCTGAATACAAGACAGAGCCACCTAACTCCACCACACCAAGCATATTTTCTCAGCCTCAGACTGTAATACTGTACAGGTTCATTGCAAAGCTCTAGGAGGAAAAGCTGAAATCATCAGTCCCAGATCCTTGACCACGGGCTGGTTAACCACAACCCCAGGCTCTCCCAATCCAATTTCACCTTACCTGCCCATCTAGCCAACAGTGAAAAACAATCATGAGGCAAAATCAGTGGAAAAACTCTGGCAACATGAATAATAGAGTAGATCAACTTCCCCAGGGAACAATATGGCAGACACAGCACAAGATCCCATTCATAAACAAATGGTTGAGATGTCAGAAATTGAGTTCAGAATTTGGATAGCAAATAAGATCAACAGGACGGAGGTAAAGATGGAATTATAATTTCAAGGAGTAATTCAAAAGATGTCTCAAGAATTCAACGAATTCAAAGACAAAATTACCAAAAATTTTGACATATTGAGGTAAGAACTTGCAGCCCTCAAAGATCTGAGAAATACAGTAGAATCCCCAGTAAACAGAATGGAGCAGGCAGAAGAAAGGATCTCTGACATTGAGGACAATGCTCCCAAATGCTCAAAGAGGAAAAAAAGCAGAGAACAAAAACAGATCATTCTCTCAGAGAGCTCTGGGATGATTCAAAGAGATCTAATATTTGCCTTATAGGAATTCCTGATAGCTGGGTCATAGATAAAATTAACAAGGAAATTACTAAATTTTTGGAACAAAACAATAATAAAGACACAAACTATCAGAACCTCTGGGATACTGCAAAGGCAGTCCTAACAGGGAAATTTATAGTGTTGCAAGCCTTCCTCAAGAGAACAGAAAGAGAGGAAGTCAACAACTTAATGGGACATCTCAAGCAGCTGGAAAAGGAAGGACATTCCAACCCTAAACCCATCAGAAGAGAAATAACTAAAATCAGAGCAGAACTAAATGAAATCAAAAACAAAAGAATCATACAACAGATCAACCAATCGAAAAGTTGTTTTTTTGAAAAGGTCAATGAAATAGATAAACATTTGGCTAACCTAACCAGAAGTAGAAGAGTAAAATCCATAATTTCATCAATCAGAAATGATAAAGGCCAAATAACAACAGACTCCTCGGAAATTCAACCAATCCTTAATGAATATTACGTGAAACTCTATTCTCAGAAGTATGAAAATCTGAAGGAAATAGATCAATACTTGGAAACATGCCACCCTCCTAGACTTAGCCAGAAAGAAGTGGAAATGCTGAACAAGCCTATAACAAGTTCAGAAATGGTATCAACTATAAGAAATCTCCCCAAAAAGAAAAGCCTGGGACCAGATGGCTTCATGTCAGAATCCTACCAAAACTTAAAAGAGGAACTAGTACCTATATTACTTAACCTTTTCCAAAACATAGAAAAAGAAGGAATACTTCCCAACACATTCTATGAAGCAAATATCACCCTGATCCCCAAATCAGGAAACGACTCAACAAGAAAAGAAAATTATAGACCAATATCTCTAATGAATATTGATGCAAAAATATTCAATAAGATCCTAGCAAACAGAATCCAACAACATATCAAACAAATTATACATCATGACCAGGTGAGTTTCATCCCAGGGTCCTAAAGATGGTTCAATATACGTAAATCCATAAATATAATACATCACATAAACAAATTAAAAAACAAAGAACATATGATTCTCTCAATTGATGCAGAAAAAGCTTTTGACAATATCCAGCATCCTTTCTTCATCAGAACACTTAAGAAAATAGGTATAGAAGGAACATTTCTTAAACTGATACAGGCCATCCACAGCAAACCCACAGCCAATATTGTATTGAATAGAGTTAAATTGAAATAATTTCCACTCAGATCAGGAACCAGACAAGGATGCCCACTGCCTCCACTGCTTTTTAACATTGTAATGTAAGTCTTAGCCACTGCAATCAGGCAAGAAAAGGCAATCAAGGAGATCCAAATAGGACCAGAGAAGATCAAACTGTCACTCTCCACAGATGATATTACTATATATCTGGAAAACCCCAGGGAATCAACTACAAAACTCCTAGAAGTGATCAAGGAATACAGCAATGTCTCAGGATACAAAATTAACACTCACAAATTTGTAGCCTTTATATATACCAACAATAGTCAAGGGGAAAAAACAATCAAGGACTCTATTCCCTTTACAATAGTGCCAAAGAAGATGAAATATCTGGGAGTGTATCTAACTAAGGATGTGAAAGATCTCTATAAAGAGAACTATGAAACTCTGAGAGAAGAAATAGCTGAAGATGTTAACAAATGGAAAAATATACCATGTTCATGGCTGGGAAGAATCAATATTGTTAAAATGTCTATATTACCTTAAGCAATCTACAGATTGAATGTGATCCCTATTAAAGCACCTCTGTCATATTTTAAAGACCTAGAAAAATTACTACTTCATTTTATATGGAAACAGAAAACTCAAATAGCCAAGACATTACTCAGAAATAAAAACAAATCAGGAGGAATCACGCTTCCAGACTTCAGACTATACTATAAATTGATAGTGATCAAAATAGCATGGTACTGGCACAGAAATAGAGAGGTAGATTTATGTAACAGAATTGAAAACAAGACACTTATCATCATTTGATCTTTGATAAGCTTATCAAAAATATAAATTGGGGGAAAGATTCCCTATTCAGCAAATGGTGCTGCGTGAATTGGCTGGTGACATATATAAGACTGAAACTGGACCCCCACCTTTCTCCTCTAACAAAAATTGACTCTCACTGGTTAAAGGACTTAAACTTAAGACACAAAACTATAAAAATTCTTAGAGAGAGTGCAGGGGAAACTTGAAATAAGTGGCCTTGGAGAATACTTTATGAGGAGGACCCTCCGGGCAATTGAAGCAACATCAAAAATATATTACTGGGATCTGATCAAATTAAAAATCTTCTGCACTGCCAAGAACACAGTAAGTAAAGCAAATAGACATCCCTCAGAATGGGAGAGGATTTTTGCAGATTATATTTCCGACAAAGGTCTAATGACCAGAATCCACAGAGAACTCAAACTTATTACTAAGAAAAAAACAAGCGATCTCATTTCACTGTGGGCAAGAGATGTGAACAAAAGCTTCTCTTAAAAAGACAGGTGCATAGTCTACAGACACATGAAAAAATGCAAATCATCTTTAATCATCAGAGAAATGCAAACCAAAACTACTCTGAGATACCATCTAACTCCAGTAAGAGTAGCCCACATCACAAAATCCCCAAACTATAGATGTTGGCATGAATGTGAAGAAAAGGGAACACTTCTGCACTGCTGGTGGGAATGCAAGCTAGTACATTCCTTTTGGAAGGAAGTTTGGAGAACACTCATGGATCTGTAAATCTGCCGTTTGATCCTGAAATTCCTCTTCTAGATGTGTATCCAAAGGACAAAAAAATCACTTGGCAATAAAGATATTTCTACCAGATTGTTCATTGCAGCTCCATTCATAATTGCCAAGTCATGGAAGAAGCCCAAGTGCCCATTGACTCATGAATGGATTAATAAATTGTGGTATATGTATACCATGGAATACTATGCAGCATAAAAAAAATGGAGACTTTACCTCTTTTATGTTTACATGGATGGAGCTGGAAAATATTCTTAGTAAAGTATCTCAGGACTGGAAAAAAATATCTAATATACTCAGTACTTTAATGAAACTAATGTATAATCACTCACAGTTGCATATGAAAAATGAAACACAACTATAGCCTAGGATGAAGAAGAGAAGGGGAAGGAGAGGGGAAGGGAGGGGGGTATTTAGAGGGAGGGTTAGTAGGGGAACTACACCTATGGAGCAGATTGCAAGTACAAGTTCTATCAGGTGTAGAACACAAATGTCTTAATGCTATAATTGGGTAAATGAGGTGAAGGCTATGTTGATTAGTAGGATGTAAGCACTCTGATTTGTACAAATAATCAACACATTGAATCCTATAATGGCATAAATGTATTCATGATCTATGTTCAAATGACTTAATAAAAAAAATTAACCCCTCATTTCTCCCCAACAAATCTATTTCTCCCTTAGAATTCTTCATCATGATAAATAGCACCTCCATTTGTGCAGTTGCTCAAGTTAAAATCTTACATTATCCTCACCTTTTCTCTTTCTCTCCTACCATATATCTTAATCCATCAGCAAATCCTCTCCATTCTTCAGCATGCATTCAGAATATGTTCTATTCTCATCCAAGCCATCACCATTTCACATTACTGCAACAACAACCTGTTTTACATTTCTTTCTTGCCCCCTACTGTCTGTTTCTTCTTAGCAGTCACCACCATGATGTGTTTTCAAAACCTATCAAATAATAGTGTCTTCTGGCCCAAACCACCAAGGAGCTTACTCAGAGAAAAATACAATGATCCTGCCGAACCAATGCAGGATGGAGCTGAACCACAATTATTCTCCCTCTTGACTGCTGCTCCAGCCCCAAGAAGCCACAGCTTCTCCCTATTCCCTGGACACCCCAGTCACATCCTGGCCCCATGGCTTTGCACACACTGTTTGCACTCACTGGAATCTTACTCCCCGGATGTTAACATCTCTTGTTCTCTCACCTTCTTCAGCTCTCTAACTACTGTCTTTTCAGAGAGTTTAAATTGCAACACTCTTCCTCATTGAAGTGTCTTTCTCCCTATCATCCCTTCTTATTATATTTTTCATTGTACTCCTCCACATCTAATACTTATTTATTTGCTCACCTATTTATTTATTATATCTTTTCCCAATAGAATATAAAGCTTCATAAAGGGTAATAATAGGGTAGCTTTGTACCATGGTTATTCCTAGTGCCTAGAATAATGGCTGGCAATACATATTTACTGAATGAACAATTAAAATGCAAAAGCTATATTAATTGTTAATATGAACATGAAATTCAGGGAGATGTCCTACCTCTGGGGAGTCCTAGGGGGCTCTCACCTCTCCAGGCCTAGCCCTGGTAGGTTTACATTCATTCCCTCTACCAGTAGGAGCTCTTCACTGGAGAGGTTTGAAGAGGCTTCACATGATGCAAGGATGTCCAAACTGAAGCCCATGGGCAGCATTTGACCCGGGATGGCTATGAATGCAGCCTAACACAAAATCTTAAACTTACTTAAAACATTATAAGTATTGTTGTGATTTTTTGTGGAACTCAAGCATGGACTTTGTAGACAACGATGTTGTGTCACTATCTCACTTAAAATATACATACATATGCTCTCACGATTTAGACACACATGTGGCTTCAGTCTTATAGCAGCGTATGGGTTCCAGTGTGTTCCCTTCCAAGCACAGACTGTTGAATTGACACCACAAGACATGT
>NW_003852397.1:8797572-8849165 GCF_000181295.1 Otolemur garnettii | reverse complement strand
TTTTTTAAGTTACAACTCAGATGGATTCCATCCTAAAAGCTAGTTATGTGGTAGTATATTGAATAAAAAAAAAAAAAAAAAAAAAAAAATGAAAACCATTACAAAACACAACTAAATTCAAGAAGTGGGAGGGAGGAAGTAGAAGGGCTTAGTAAGTTCCCACCTAACAGGTACAATGTAGGTGTTTACGGCACACCTCCAAATACAACTCAGACGTTTCCTATCAAATGCACACACTGGAACCTAACTGTACTTCCCCTTATATTAATCCAAAATTAAAAGAAAAATTTATTGATGGTAAGTTTATTAAGTGATGTATGGGAATCATGGCAGATATTTGCCCTGAAAAAAGGAGACGTTTCTAAACTAAGTTTGTATCACTAGGCAAATTGAAGAAATTAGAAAGTCTATCAAAAGAAATTCAGATAGTAACACCGCTAATCTTAAATTTTATGCTTTGGCAATGGAGGACAGCACGGATGCTACAGATATGGCTCAACTTGCCATTTTTATAAGTATTGATGACAAATGCCTATCATGTCACTGGAGAAATGGCTTCTTTAGTGCTGTTCAAAGACACAACTACACACAATCAAATGAAGAGATTTGCATGAAGCGGTGAAAAATATGTTAAAGTGATTTTCTTTGTCCATTGTCAACATATCTGGTATAGTTACTGATGGTGCCCCAGCGACAGTGGGTAAAAGACAAGGACTTGTAAAATTAAAAGAGGAGGATGCTTTTGCCTCCTAAAAATCGCATTGGATGAGGTGTCATTGCATAGTACATCAAGAAAACTTATACCAAAAAGATTTAAAAATAAATAATGTCATGCAAATCTTCATCAAGACTGTAATTTCATAAGGGCCAAAGGATTGAATCACGGCCAATTTCAAGAATTCCTTAAAAGTATTGATGCTGACTATGGAACCATCGCTTACTTTTCAAAAGCAAGACGGCTAAATTGAGGCCAAATGTTGAAAAGATTTCTTGATTTGTGATGTGTTATCAAGTCGTTTATGGTATCAAAAACCAAATTTGTGCCAAAACTTGATGAGTTACTGATTAGGGATTTTTAGTGGATTGAACTGCTCATTTAAATGAGTTAAGCATAACTTTTCAAGGTGAAAAGAAATTTATTGATACAATGTTTCAAATGATAACAGCATTCCAAATGAAACTAAAATTATGGCAAGCTCAAATTAAAGCAAACAATTCTATACATTTTGACAGGTTGACTAAACACAATCCTATGAACAGCCAAAAATATGCAGCCTTGCTTTGCAATTTGATACAAGACTTCGAAAACAGATTTCAAGATTCCCAAGAAAATAATCAATATTTTGGTGCATTTGTGACTCCATTTTCAGTTGAGATAAATATGTTACCTGCCAGTTTTCAAATGGAATGCATAGAGCTCCAATCTGAAATTCAACCTAAAGAAAAATTTGATTATTTCTCTTTACTGGACTTCAGAGGTCTTATCTTCCCAGTGACAGATATTCCTTTGCTTCACAATGACGCCTTATTCATGTCATCACTTTTTTGCAGCATCTACATTTGGGAGCAACTATTTTCAAGAATGAAACACATTAAGAGTAAAAATAGAACCAAAATATCTGATGAATACCTTGCTAACTCACTGAGAACTGCAACTACTTCCACGGAATGACATATCGATGCATTACTTTTTCTAATACAGGGTCAAATATCCCACTAGTGTTATATTGCCCACATTTTTTTTTTTCTTTTATAATAAAAAATATCAAAAAAACAAAGACAGTTTAATACCTAGATATGTACATTTTCTATCCTACTGGTCACAAACTTGGAACCTGCTCAACAATTTTAAAAGACTCTCTAAATGACTGCTGCATAATTAAGATTATTGCATGAGGACTTTTTTGCTTGTGAGAGGTGGCAGATAACATGAAAATTATGTTTGGAACTTTCTTATTTTTTACTTTTGCTCATCAACTCTTGTTAGCATTTGTGAATTCAATGTGTGGCCCAAGGCAACCCTTCTTCCACTGTGGCTCAGAGAAGTCAAAATGCTGGACACCCACCCTGATGTAATATATTCAGTCACAGAGCTTTTCTCAAGATCATGCTACAGCATCCTTTGCTTGAACACAGCTAAAAATGAACAAACAGCATAGGTACTGGCAACCTTCTTTAATATTTTTTAAAGGTAAAGTAATATATTTTATTTGGGGCAGAATTAATTACACACACCCCCCACACGGAGCCAATGAATTCCTATTTTATATACAGTTTCTACATTTACACCACAATTATACCCCGCCCCTAACAGAATAAAAATAAGATAGCTATAGCAGTAGGCAAACTAGTAAGGAGAAAATGTGTCTAAAAGTCTTAGTAGAAGAGAAAATGGAAAACCTCTTTTAATCCATTAAGCATAGGGACAAGTTACCCAAAAGGCTATCTAAAACAAAGTATAAATAACTAATGTTTATAGTTTCAATGCTGAATTACTGAGAAAAAGGCTGAAATTAAGTACAGAAAACATTTTACTTTTTAAAAACCAAACTTTAAGTCTTTATTTCTTATATAACTGATTTTTTGAAGTATGATTCACTCACATAAAGTGTACAATTCAATGGCTTTTCCTGAGTTGTGCAACAATAACCACTATTCAAAAATTTTTCATCACCCAGCAAGAAACCCTTACCCATTCAAGTCACTCTTCCCTTTCTCTGCAACTGGTTTCTTTCATGTACCATAACATTTTTAAGTTCCGTTCATGTTATAGCATCTATCAGCACCTCATTCCTTCTATGTACAGTGTATTTTTAAAGACATAAGTTTAGGGTTCAATTTATAACTAATATTTAAAGTATTTCGGCCTAGCATAAAATCTGTGGTCTCCAATACCATTCCCCACTAAAAATATCCAGCAATCCTTTAAAAATTGTCTAATTCAAGGTCTTGGGCAAGCTTTGACAAAGTAAGCGAGGATACTTTATATCAAAAATCATGGAGCTATTGACAAAATAATGGGGGTATGTCAAAAGGATCAGGAACCAGGATGAAAGGACTTCCATTACTACCATGGGTTACAAAAAAGTGAAACAAAAAAGAAGCCATCATCTGAAACGAGTTGTGAATGTGGAAGCAGTGGAGCTTTGGAGAGCAAAGAGCTGTAGGAAAAAGTCCTTTAAAATAATGAGATAGTGGACAGTGCCTGTGGCCCAAAGGAGTAGGGCACTGGCCCTATATACCAGAGGTGGTGGGTTCAAACCTGGCCCAGCCAAAAACTGCCCCAAGAAAGACATAGTTAACCAGAAAAATTACCTAGGAATAAGAATTGTCATAGATATAAATGCTATGAATCAATGAAATTCATGAGTTAATAGCAATAATTTTAAAAAGGAGAAAGGCAGAAAAATCTCATGTCACTATCAGCAGTAGTTCTTCAAACTAATTTTACTTTGAAGATTGGTAATTAAAAGGAAAAGATTGAGCATTTATTCAGCTTTTTTAGGTAACAAAAACCCACACCCGATGAGGAATTTCTCTAATGTATACAACATTTAAGCTAATAAACGTAGAAAAATTGTAGAATTCTAAAAATATCATTTCCCAAATCTTAATGAAATTACCATATTCTGCAAGGTGAAATGCAATTCTATGTACAATGTGCACCTATGTTTTGGCCCAAGCTTTCAGGAAAAATATCTTCTGTTTTTATTTTTTAAAGGAGGGCAGACATGGCTACAGAGTAGCGTCTCCTCTCTCACAAGAGGCATAAGGCCCAGAGCCAGCCACTATGGTGAAGGTGGGAGCAAACCCAGGTAGCAGGTGAGAGTGGTCTGGATGACTTGAGGGTTTGATCTCACCCAACTGTCCCCTCCTGGTCCTCTCATTTTCTATTCCCACCCCCACATCCATTGATTGGAACATGCTCACAGCCACTCCACAGAGAAGGCCAAAGGGCTTGCTTCCCGGGAAGCTGATATGGTAAGTCAGGGCCAGCCCTACCTGCCCAGGGCTCCTGATGGCAGATCTCTGACCTTTCTGGGCTGCTTCTTCCCTCACACAGCTGGCCCTATTCTGAGGCCCCCAAGACACACAGCACTGCAGCAGAAACCTTTGCAGAAGTACTCTGCATTTACATTTCTGTTCAGTGACTGTACCATCACCTTCTCAAGTCACCAGATCTCGGGCACTCAGAAATGACAGAGTATATGACGCCAGCCTTTCCCAAACTTGCAAATCCTACAAATCACCTAGGGAACTGGTTAAAATGAGATTCCTGAATCACACCAAACACAATGACTCACCTCTCCAGGAGAAAGATCTGGGTATCTGTTTCATTAACAAGCACCCTAGATGGTTCTTCCTATTGGCAAGTTTGGGAAATTACACCAACTAAACACCATGGGGTTCAGACAAGTCATAGGTTCAAAATTATACACTGTAGGCTCAGGTACCCCAGAGATTTCATGCTTCACTGCAAGGTAGTGCAGGCAGAAACTTCAGGGGGACTGAGACCCAAGGTCACAACAGTAGCTACTAGTAGAACTGGGTCTCAGAACCCAGATCTCCCAGACCACAGCTCAGGGATCCTCCTCCTCACCTTCCTGGTGTCCCCTGGGGCCTCTTGGGGAGCCAGCTGCACCAGAGATCAGGCAGCCTGGAAAGGTAGATCCCTCCCTGGCAGGGATCTACCAGGAGGATCCTGGGGCAAGCAGGACCACCCTTGGCCCCTAACACCAGCATCCCGGGAAATAAGCACACCGGGGTTCTCAGCAGATGACCTGTGGCCACATTCCCACTGATGGCCATGGAGAGGGAGAATAGTAAAAGAGAGGATTTAGAGATGAGGGTACACTGGGAGGTGACAGTTGGGAGAGGTCAGGTGCTCAGGTCATCCGGACCACTCTTGCCTGCCAACTGAGCTCACTCTTGCCTGGCCTCCTGCCACAGTGGCTGGTTCCACACCTCACACCTCTTGAGAGAGGAGGAGCCACTGCATAGCCACTTCTGCCCTCCTTTCACTGAGGTCCCAACACTAACCACTGTGTTGCCATTGGAGGCACGCCCACTTCCAAGGTGGCAGTGGAGGCAGTGTTCAGTGCAATTGGCTAGGCATGCTAGGGGCTCCTGAAACTGTGGTGCCTGCCTTGTGAGGGGGTAGCTGGGGGAGGGTGGTGCAGAAGGAGCATGATTACCATATTCTGGGATATGATTTTGCATATATATATTGTTTTTGCTTTCTAGAGTTACACATTTAATGTATAAGTATAAATAAAATAGTTAAAAGCATTTATATAGATTTGGGTTTCGTACTACCCATGTATGATGTGCATTCTTATTTTTCCCTCAAAAAGTTAGGCAAAAAAGTGCACATTACACATGGGAAAATATTGTATTTGTCCAGGAAAGTATTATCAAGTGCTGTTAAAACTATTAAGTGAAAGTCAGTGAGAAATCAGACTTCACAGAGGTTACTGGCTAGTACCTTAGGGAAAGACATACTTGTATAACAGACAGATCAAACTGCCATCATCAAGATCCAGTGGCTAATCTGTGCATTACTCTTGGTAAGTCAACTAGACAAAATGTGCCTTTTGTTATGATTCAATAAAAGGCCCACAAAATCACTTATGTTGTATTCTAGTCCAAAATATTTAACTTGAATCCATCAAGCTTTCCAAAGATGATTCCTGTTTTTAGGATAGAGGGAAGAGAGGAATATAATCATGAAAAAGGAGGAGGAGGAAAAGAAAGAACAAGAAAGGAAGGAGGAAAATGGAGACACTGTCAGATAAACCCAGAAAGTGAAACATTCTTTAAGGAATCCGGCAAGGTCTTAATAATAAATATGTGTTATGAAAGAAAAGTTGTGCTTGATTGAAAGAGATTTAAAAAATAATGTCCAGATGCAATGTAAAGAATTATGTTGGGTCAGCTACAGAAATTTTAATCCAATTCTAGTATGAGATGTAATAGAAATTTACTGAAATAGAAAGGTTATGTTAACTAAAAACATAAGGTTAAAATAAGTATATGCTATACAGTCTCATTTTGTTGAAAAATGTATGGAAAATAGTAGATAGGTGGCTAGATAGATTTGGAAGAATGCACAGTGGTAACTTCTGGAATTATCTTAATTTCTTTACATCTTTGCTTATTTGTATTTTCTAATTTTCTGCAATGTATTTGTTCTTCTGTAATAAAAGACTATGTGAAGTAAAGTAAAAATTCAGTTGATACCCAGAAATCAATCAATATACATTGTCTTAAATCAGAAATAAATAGCATGATTCAAGATGGTAAATAAAGAATTTTTACTAAAATGAGAGCAATTTTTAAAGTATATTTTTATTTTTTAAGTATATATTCTCTTTATAATATCCTACTATTCCTCTGTGTCTTTCTTGAACATCTTTTCTTCCATTATTTTTCTTTTTTTTAACTTTATTCAAATTAATATAAGGATACAATATTTAGGTTACATTGTCCTCAGCTCCAGGGCAAAGTTCCATTTGTAGAAGAGTCCCTTACCCAGGGGGCTTGTTATACACTCTCACAAAGTGCACATTAGGTGAGATCCTACCTCATGCCCTCCCTCTTTCTCCCATACGTCCTCCCTCCTCCCCCCTCCTGCTTCCCTCTACCCCCAAACTGGACTATAATCGTGTTTTATTGTTCTTATGGACATGTAATTATTTATAGATTGATTTCATATTAGTATGGAGTACAATGGATATTTACTTTTCCATTCTTATGATATTTTACTAAGAAGAATGTATTCAGCTCCATCCAGGTAAATGTAAAAGATGAAGTCTCCATCTTTTTAAATAGCTGAATAATATTCCATGTTATACATATACCATAGTTTGCTGATCCATTCACAGGTTGATGGGCACTTAGGTTGCTTCCTTGACTTGGCACTTATGAACTGAGCTGCAATAAACATTCTAGTGCAGATGTCTTCGTGGTAAAATGATTTTTGTTCTTCTGGGTAGATTAAAGTATATTTTTAAATATACAAAACCTAAAAATGAGGAAAGCCTTTTCCAGGTCAAAGACACACACACATGCACACACAAACACAGACTTACTGAGAGAGAGACAAAGAGAAAGGAAGAAAGAAAGAAAAACAAGTCAGAGAAAGCTGAAATTCTTAAAACATATTAAATGATTCAATCTGAGAAGGAAGGACTTTCCAGAAAAAAAACTGGGGAGTCTCCAGTCCCAGAATTAGGGAAGATGGAGTGAGATGGGACTAAAAACCAACATTAATTGGATGGCATGGAACCAGATAATGGTAAGAAGAACAGAATGCTCTGCCTTAAGTCAAATGGTTTATTCTGTTATTTGCAATAAAGTCTGCCTCAGGGAAAACTATTTAACCAGAATCTAACTTGCTAGGGTTTTATTAGTGCCTAACTCTAACTCACTCTAGCCATCTTTTCCCAGATAAGGGGACGGAACAAATAACAATGAATCACTAATGAAGTTCAAAGTCCAGAACAGGCTGGACTAAAAGACCGAGGCCTAATCATAGAATTATAGAGCTCTTTCCTTGCTGCCACACCTATCTTCACATTACTAAAGGCCTATTTACAATAAATAGTTCCTTTTACCTAGTATGTTATGTCCAACAATCAAGAAAAAATTTGTAAGGCATACTAAAAGGAAATACACACACAAAATTCAGTTTGAAGAGAAATAGTAAACATCAGAACCAGACTTGGATAGGACCAGGATCATATCATGACTTTATCAAATCAGGACTTTAAAATAACTATGATTAGAATGCTAAGGCCTCTGTTGGATAAAGTAGATAACAAGCAGAACAGATGGCCAATATAAGCTGAGAGGTGAAAATTCTGAGAAAGAATTAAACAAACGCTAGAGCTAAAAAATACAAAAACACTAAAACAGAAATAAAGGTTGTCTTTAAAGAATTTGTCAATAGAGTGGACACAGCCAAGGAAAGAATTATCTAAGCTTAAAGATATTTCAGTAGAAATCTCTAAAACAGCAAAACAAATTAAAAAAGAAAGACTAGAACAAAACAAAAAATCAGAATAGAATATCCAAGAACCTGCAGAGAGTTACAAATGGTGTAACATACATATAATAAGAATACCAGAAGGAAAGGGAAGACAAAAAATAACAGAAAAATGTTTTGAAACAATACCTAAAAATTTCCTTCAAATTAATGGTTAGAAATGAAACCACAGGTCCATAAAGCTCAAAGAACACTGAGTAGGGTAAATTAAAAAAAAAAAAAGTACTACACATAAGTATACCAAGTTCATATCATATTCAAACAGAAAATCAAAGACAATCAAAAAATGCTGAAAGAAGCCACAGGGGGAGAAACACCTTACCAAGAGAGGAGCAAAGATAAAAAGTATATCTGATTTCTCTTCACCATGCACAAGAGAGTGGAATGAAATATTTAGTGTTGGAAGAAACTCCTAGTCAAGAATTCTGTACTCTGTGAGATTATTCTTCAAAAATAAAAAAGAAATAAAATTTACTCAGACAAACAATAATTGATGGAATTTTTGCCAGTACACCTGCCCATGAACAAAATGCCAAAAGTTCTTTAGAGATAAGAAAAATTATATAGGTCAGAAACTTGGGTCTAAATAAAAAAATTAAAAAGCAATGGAGAAAAAATAGGTGAAGGTAAAATAAAATAGTGAATGAAATCTTCTTTCCATTCTTAATTGATCTAACAGATAGCAGTTTGCTAACAATAATAAAAGCAACAAAGTATTCAATGATATATGCTCATGTATGTATATTTACATACATATATTCTTATGTACATGTAAAATAAATGGCAGCAGTTATGCAAGGGACAGGAGGGAGGAATTTAAATTATTTTGTTATTACAAGGTAGTGGCACGGTATTATATGGAAGTTGACTTGGATTAGTTGTAAATGTATATTTCAAGCTCTAGGGAAAGCACTAAAAAAAAGTTAAAAGCATAATTGATATTCTAAAAGAGGAAGGAAAACAGAATTGTTTAAAATGTTCAATTAAGTCATGACATATTAAGGAAAAAGGATAAAGGCAAAAAAAAAAGAAAACAATAACAAACGTGGTAGATATGAATCCACCTATATCAATAATCGCTTTGAACATCAATGTCTAAATGTATCAAATTAAAAGATAAATGACCAGAAACAAGACCTAAATATATGCTGTCTACAGGAAACCCACTTAAAATACATATAAAAACAGGTATAGTGTAAAAACAATGAATAGCGAAAAGTACATCATGTCAACATGAATTAAAAGAAAATAGAAGTAGCTATATCAGACAGAGCAGACATCAAACAAGAAAAGTTATCAGGGATAAAGACAGGCATTTTATAATGATAAAGGGTCCCTTCTTCAAGAAAACATGACAATCCTTAACATGTATGCACCTAACAACAGAGTGTCAAAACATGTGGAGCAAAAACTGATAGAACTGCGAGGAGAAATAGATGAATCTTCCAGTACAGTTGGAAATTGTAACACGTCTCTATCAGAAATGGACAGATCCAGCTGGCAGAAAATCATTAAGGATATAGTTGAACTTAACAATATTATCCAACAACTATATATAATTAACATCCATGGACTACTTCATCCAACAACAGCAGATTACACGTTGTTCTCAAGCACATATGGAACATTTGCCATGATAGATCCCATTCTAGACCGTGAAACATACCTTAACAAATTTAATAGAATAGAAATCATGAAATGCTTCCTATCAGACCATCATGTAATCAAATTGGAAATCAATAACAAAGAAGTAACTGGAATATTTCAAAATACTTAGAAACTAAACAACACACTTCTAAATAACATGTGGCTCAGAGATGAAATCTTAAGAGAAATTGAAAAGATATTTTGAACTAAATGAAAATAAATTAATAGACTTTTAAAACTGAAATTTAAATAAGCTGGAGGAAACAAGATAATGATCTTTAAATGGAATTTAAAACAAAGACAGTAAAATTTAGAAATATGAGATATTACTATATTGCACTCAATGAACAAAATAAGTTCTGTTCCATGAGGAAAAGTACCCAAGCCCAAAGAGAGACACAATACTCTCTAATTTGAGAATGAAAGTTTATGTCTGCCATGCAAAGAGCTCTTTTTTTTTTGCAAAAAAGACTAAAAATGATATCCAACCTTGAATTATTATGAAAATGCCATAGCATAATGAATGAATCTTTCACACAAAAGATCAAAGGTCTAAGTTTTCTCAGTAATGTAAAACCAGGAAATTAACCAAAATTATTCCCCTCACTTTTGTTAGCTGTCAAATTGGTATAAATCTCCATCCTATCTGACAGCAGTGTTGTGAAACTATATACATTCACCCTTCAAAGGTTTATCAACTACCTGTTGTATGGACTGCATTTTAGTATTTTTAAACAATGTAGGCAGGCTTGCTGTTCTCCTCAGTCAGTGAAAGGAAATGATGATAAAATTTTCATTAAAGTCCTCTCAAACTGTTTAAAAATACATATATAAGATACAATTATTAAATTTAAGTTAAAATTTTTAAGCTGATGATAGGCTTCACAAAATTCTTGTGCCGTGTGATCCTGGTAAGAATATTTTCAGTAAGAATATATATTTCAATGTATACTTTTATAAGTCCTAGATAATATAAAGTTAACTAAACAACACCAAAGTAGGACTTTCTTACATCAACCTAGCTTTAGAACTTTTAAATAAATCAAGATATAAATTAATAATCACTATAAATGTAGAAATTTTCCTCCACATTAATGTTAGAAAAAATTCTGAACTATTGACCCAGAATATGTAGCCAGAGACAAATTATCTTTAAGAGAATTTGCAAAATCATATATTGCCTTACATTTCATCTTAAAATGAATCTATTAATAATATTTCCAATGAAGATTATAATCTTTCAAGTTAAGATTATAAAAAGAGTTGACTTTCATGTTAAATTCCATCTAAAATGTATTATAATTCTTTGGGTCATGATATATAGATATTTCATTTTTTTTTTTTACATTGCATTCTAGGGTCAATTGGGATTTTTTTTGTTTGTTCGTTTGATTTTTCCTTTTTCTCCAGGACAGCTTGGACTTCCTCTCCATCCCTACCCCCACCTGCTTTCCAGCAATAAGATCTTTTAAAGACAAGAATCTGATGACCTTCTTAAAGGGTCATTTGGAAATTTGGGCAAAATGTAACAATTCTTTCATACCTGGTTACTAGAGACCCAAAGTCAATGGTAAATAGAGTCTAGGAAAACACAAACCTGGATCCGTCTTCCAAATCATGATTAATACACCTAAATGGCTTAGACTCCTGACCTATGAGGTGAATCTTTAAGCAAAACTGCCCTCCTTCCTTTCCCTTATCTACGGCATTGCAGTGGTTGCTAACTTCGCTTGCTTTCTTCTATACATTGTATTCATGTAATTCCCATTACAATATTAAGTTAAATTTATTTTGTTTTTCCACATCTGTTCTTCTAAGCCCTGTTGATAGCACTTCATGGCAAGATTGTTGCTGGACCAAGGAAATGTGTCCACCTGTCACCCAAGCTAATCAACAGAGAAGCGGAAAAGAGATCTAAAGTTCCACTTTTATTTACAGAAAAGCCAGCAATTCTGGACAGCGGTGGGAATATCTCTCCCAAAGAATTGCTCTGCCCCTATTTCCTTTTGTTACTTTTTATTCTTACAGCAAACGTAAACATCAGCAATGTTATTACACTCAAATAGATTTCTCCTCATAGGTTACAAAGTTACCCAATACTTTTCTATCTTAAGACGGTTATATCTTCAAAGCATTTTTCTTCTACACTAAATTTATACTTAGTAAATACTTCACTGGGTGGGCAGAGTGCCCTAGGTCCTTGGCTAGTACCATAGAGTCCAGTTCCCCAACTTATCTATAACAGTAGCCTTGGAAGTAAATAAACAATCTCCAGATGTCAGCACATAGGCTCATCCGGCCTTGTTAGGGCCTGAGCAGCAGCGCCCTGCATGAAATGGCCATTCAGGTGAACAGTGGCTGGTAACAAGATGAGCTGGGGAAAGAAAATAAGCAGAGCTCGAGGGGTTGCTGGGAACAGAGGTGGAGCTGTCTTTCTTTGACCTGTAAACCCATGTTTCTCCTACAGAGCTGCTTCTGCACATTATGGAAAACGTTAGAGTCACACCAACGTTGTGAAGTCACACCATTAGGAAGCTTGGAAAGAGAAAAGGAGAAAGAGCAGACAACTAAAAACTTTGGAATTAAAAATAAGGACTCTGTACAGTCCTTAAAGATTAAACTAAATATTTGGTGGGGGGGACCCTCAGGTGAACTTGTTATCACAGCTTGAAAATTTTAATTTTGATTAAATTTAATTGTTAATCTCCACGTGGTTATTAACTAAAGTAACCATTATTAGCAACATATACATGTTATATGTATCCAATTGATTAATAACCCTCTGACAGGCTTATCCATATAAAACTTCTATCTCCTCCTTTTCCTAAAAGAATTAATGAAAGTTCTCTGGGCATTGAAATCTATGCCTAAATGTAATATTGATTTTGCAAAACATTATTGTTACTCTCCATTTTTCCTCAGTTAAAAAAATAATAACAATAATAACCAAATCATAGTTCCAATGTTGCCCCGTTATTTTTGAAACCAAGGAGAGTATAATGAATCATTTTAAAATTTTAATTCTGTCATCATTAGGCAGAGACAACACCCTTCTTCCCCTACCTCTCTCCTGAAAAAGTTCAGAAATGGATTCATGGCTGCGAATGTGGGAGAAGTTCTACCTCGTGTCTAAAAATGTTAAATCTGAGCTGAGAGAAAATTCGTTCTTTTGCAAACAATGAAAAACCAAGGAATCATTTCATTGTCACAACCCAGTAGCCACCAGATGCTTAGAATTCCATGTATTTTAAGTACAAACCATTCAATGACTCCTTTGACACCCCAAGTATTTCAATAATTCAATGTATTGGTCGGATGCAAATTTTATACAATAAGGTATGGAAAGCAAACTGTAATTGGGAGTGCCCGGCTGAATGGAGCTCTATCCTTTGACAGAGCCCATTGTTGAACCCCAGCCTGAACCCCGACCCTTTACTTTGCAGGGATACAATAGCCTTTGATATGAGATGGTGGGAAAGGGACTTAGAGACTCATTTCACATTCAGTTGCAATTCATCAGTTTGGCGGGGACTTTTAACAGCTTTAATGACCACAGCAATTGATGGTTAAATCAATTTGTGCCGGTGACAGCATGGCTGGTCTCTAGACTGTAACAATCCAGGATTGCACCAGGCAGAAAAGACTCTGTTATTCAGATGTGCACGGCGGCTCCTACTCAGCCCAGAGAGAGAACAAGGGGGAGGCCCTGTCTCTCGCAGAGCAGGCCCCGGAGAATGCCGCCATTCACTGCCTTTGACCGCACAGTGTCGGGGCTTCTTTGTAATGTGTGGCGGTAGATTTTTTTAAAAAGTATTGTTGCAAGTAAAAATATACAGTAGAAGACAAAGATTTCTAATATTTAACTATATCCTAAGAGAAAGTAACAAACCAGAAAGAATTTAACCTTTGTTTCCTTGATCGAAATGGGTGGTCTTGCTGCTGCCACCACTGGACGCCCCTCCTCCCGGAAAAACATAGAAAGAAAGGAAGAGAAAATCACCAGCAGAGATTATGACAGAGGAGGTTCACATTTAGGGAAAAAAAGGTGAGACAGGAATTACAACGCTGCCTTCTGTGTCAGAAAGGAAGAAATATTGCTCCCTCTTCTGTTTATTAGAGGTATTTTTTCCAACTAGAAGGGAAACCTTTTTAAATGTTTAAATGCAAATGTTTGCTATGAAAAAAGAAATGGCAGTATCAGCCTAGTCGACGGCCAGGCTGACTTACATGATTTATTTACAGTAAAAATGTTAAATAAATAAATAACTATACTAAGCCTACTTTTTAATATTTGAGAAATTTATGAGCAACATTGACATTTTCAAGGTGGGAGAAGGGACAAAAAGTCATTCACCAGCATAACTTTTTGCGCCAGCATAAATGAGTATTAGAATGACTAATTAAACTATAAACAATATTTTACAAGTCTGCATAAAATTTACTACCTAAGGTATCTAACGGTAAGTTTAAATAATGGAGGCTGCCAATATTTTATTTAAACATCTGAATAATAATGGCTGGAATAACTTAAGGTCCACAGATGTATTTTCATAAACATCTAAGATATGAAAGCCAATTTAAATCATTGTTCAGGATTTTTTTTTAAACAGGCATTAATGCTACCATTTTTGCAAAACAGAAATCATCTGCAAAAGTACAGAAATCGGGTAAAGTATTAAAATTAGGACTAGAGGATACTGACTGCAAGCATAGAATCTCTATGATCTTGAGTTATCTTTTATGTCCTATTAGAAAATAAACTAAATTATACAATTTTTTTTCTTCTAAGCTTTGGTGGAAAAAGAGGGAAAGGAATCTCTTTTACAACATGGGCAGATCCATGGGAAATGGATTACACAAAACATGCAGCTATAGCGCTATGATTAAAAAAAAAATGTAAACAACATTTTCCAACAGATTTGTCTAAACATTGAAAGAATATTGAGGTTGTACAGAGGAGGTCTTGGCACTGAGTCCAGAAGCTGTACTTGGTAACTGGGGAGGGGGAAGAAAAGGAGGCGAGTTGCCATGGCAACACGGGTGCTGAGCGCAAATGGAACAAGCGCGCATCTTCCCAAGGGAGGAAGGGAGCGCGAAAAGTGGAAATGGAGGGGGAAGGGCAGCGCAGCTCCTGCAAGGCCAGTTTATGCTGAATAAGTATTTTGTCTAAGGCTGTGACGTGATCTATTCCAAAGTGTATTTTCTGAGAGATCTGAGATCCTCCTGTAATGTCCTGCTGCAGTGACTAAAGATCACTTTGCCTGGGAGCCTATATTTATCTCACAATTTCCATGTGGGATGTATAAAGATCCTGAATTCATCTTGTTGCATACATTGTCTTTTGCCTTCTCAATAAAATAATATGAGGTGACTAAAATAGAACTTTGCATGAATTTTTCCTTGTCATCATGCCTGAGAGTCAAGTTTATATGAAAACAAAAACAAAAAAAATCTTTTATTTCCTTCTCTTAGCTTCTGAGACAGATAGATGTTGTTTTTTCATACTTTTCATGTGAAACTCAGGTTCACAATACTGATAACAGTATTTCATGTATCATAAGGCATATATTATTCCTAAGTGTAAGACTGTACAAAGGCTAATATTTGTCTGATTAAGATTACCATTATTAATATTTTCATCTCCTTATAAATGACTCAGTGTAAAGGTTAAAACAGTAATGGCCCTGACAAGAGGGGACAGATGGCAGAATAATTCTCCTCAAGTCTCCAGAAATCAATGCATTACCACTACAGAAAAACCTTGTTGTTAGCGGTCAGATTATAGTACAAATTGGCATGTAGTAGAAATGCCTTGAAAAAAAACATGAACCTGATTGCACTGGAGTTAAACTTACACCATTGCCTGACGACTTTAATAATCAAAACCCTGATCATAACATACACCTGTCTGTAAACTCTGTGAGGGTGGTGGCCGCGTCTACCATTTTCACACGTTCCCAGCAGCCAACACAGAGCCTGCACACAGCAGATGCTCAATGCGTATCTGTTGACTACTGAAAGAATAAAACACTTTCCAAAACCGTGAGAGACCACTTATAAATGCAGAGGCAAGAAATGGCCCTTTAGTCACCATCTCCAGTGTAATAAGCAGCACGCTCAGGTTACCTTACTTCATGTTCACAAATTCCTAGAAAGGTCGATTCTATCATCCGTTTTACAAATGAGAAAAGGAATCTCCGGAAAGTCAAAGTTATTTTCACAATTTGCACCACTGAGCAATCTGGGATCCAAGCCCAGTCCTGTCTAAATATACAGCTCATGATCTTACAACTTCCCATACTATTTAATTTATCCTAGATAGCACTGACAAGCTCCCACTTTGTTCTAATAGGAAAAACTAGAGTACAAAGGACCCACTCGTCATACTCACCACTCTTTTGGGGAACCCTGAGAAAGCTTTTGATTGCCCAACAGCTCTGCCTCTTGGAAGCCAGAAGAGACCAGGAGCTAAAATCCAAAACTCAATTAACCAACTGTAACTCAAGTCCTTCATATGTGGTTAGTGTCTGTAAATTCTGTTAAAATCCTGATGTAGCCCACATTTCAACAGTCTACCCTAAATGCTGCTTCACGTATCCTATGAACCGGGCTCTGTCAAGACTAAGCCCCTCAGAGTGGCAAAGTTTAACCCAGATGCATCTCAACCCTTCCCTTCATCTTCCCCTCTACTGATCCCCTTTGAAAACCAAATTCCAGGGAATCCAGTGGAATCTCATTAAATTATCAATGTATTTTACTACAAATTTTGTGTCTTCTTGAAATAATCTCTCCTCTATATCCTCATGATCTCTTTACACTGAGATAGGGGATTTTTTTTTTTCTGTTTTTCAAGTTCTTACCAACATTTTCAGGTCCTTATTCTTTCACTTACATGGGTAGGGAGCAGTAGCTGATGCCTGGAATCCTAGCACTCTGGGAGGCCAAGGCTGGTGGATTGCTTGAACTCAGGAGTTCAAGACCAATCTGAGGAAGAGGGAGACCCCAGCTCTACTAAAAATAGAAAAACTAGCTGGGCAGAGTGGTGCACACGAGCAGTGCTAGCTACTCCAGTAGTCCCAGCTGCTCCAGAGGCTGAGGCAAGAGGATTCCTTGAGCCCAAGAGTTTGAGGTTGCTGTGAGCTATTATGTCACAGCACTCTACCCAGGGCTACAGAGTGAGACTCCGTCTCAAAAAAAATAAATAATTAATTATTTACTATTAGTTTATTTATTGTGAGCAAATAATAAATAAGTTGTCTATTATTTATAAAAGAGGAAAGGAAACTTGAGTATATGCAGAGCCAGGAAAACCTCTGTTCCTTTATGGCTCTGTAACCTCAGACATATACACTAATCTGTTCAAGATGTTGTCTCTCCCTCTGCAATGCTGAGATAAAAATAACCCCTTCACAGACATCCTCTGAAAAATTAAAGGAACAGCACCTGGATGGAGAAGATTCTCCTGAAACATTGCCTGGGCCAGAGCAGGGATTCAATTTCCATCCATCGTTGTTTCAGACAAGGGCAGAGGCAGGTGGTGGTCATTGCCTGTCTGCTTACAGATCTGTCTCTGCCCAGTTCCTGCAAACTACAGTTTTCAGATTCCCTTGGCAACTGGATTTCTGGAATGTTTAGCCTGTCAGAGACTCTGGTGGAAGACTAAGAGTACAAGGAGGGAAGAAATAGAGTATTTTCCCACCTTTTTCTATTCCTTAGACAGTATTTTACATGATCCAAGCTCCCTGTCCCCCACCTTAATAGGGCTGAGTCACTAAGAGATAGTTCAGTTCTGGGTTCTGCTAATACACGCTCTCTGTCCCTCCACCCCAGAGGTGGAGTGATTTCTTGCATTTCTGTCCTCTATTTATAATATTTAGTGATTCCTATTTCCTGATTGGACTTTGGCTGAGGCAGCAATGATTAGTGTCTGCTATCTTTGAAGAATAGATGAGGATTACTGGTCTAAAAGTAAGAAATGGACCAGGCAACCTATTTAGTTTCAATGATCTAATTCTTACACTTCGTTAAGTTCAAAGGTTCACCATATTAATTCCTTGGCCTAATGCTTAGTTGCTAAGTTTCTCAGAGAAATACTACATTCATAGAATGAACAAAATTAGGCAATATAAAATTTGATCACTCCAGTGCACCACAGCTGGCCTTAACAGCAAAGCCACAAGGTAGATTGTATTGCTGAAGTAACTACACCAGACCAACTATATTTTATAAACCCAAGTTCTGTTTTCTCATGGCATATCATCCCACAGCTAATGGTTTATGTGATTTGAAACCCTTCCCCCATTTCCTGCAGGCCTTGCTGTGTTGCAATGTTGAGGTTTCCAAAACTAATCTTAACCACTTCTCCCCTCTGCATGCTGTACTATACTGGTTCATAACAGATGCATATGTAAAAAATAACGTTTTCAAGAAATAAAACTCCAAATTTTCTTGGGCCTATATATTGAATGGGAATTCATTTCTTATATACCACCCAATTTCTCAGAAATACTCTGTGTTTTTCTAATAGGTGCGAATGGAGGGTTGCCTTGCCAGAAGTTTCAAATCTCCTAGAAATGTCTCTCACTAACAGTTTTCCCCGACCTCCTAACCTGTCTACTCCTGTCCTTTCCTAGGGCAATGTCAGATATTCCAGCATTGCATCTCTTTGCTTCTTCCTTGACCAGTAATTTATCGAAGCTCTGGCATTCCTGATAATTAGATGGCTTTATATAGAGTTCTTCACCTAGAGATAGGATTAATAATATTAATTTCATTGTAACATCTCCTACATAAAACTGCCACAGCACAAATGTTATGGAACCTAGCACTTTTCTAAGTACACTAATTCATTCAGTATTTACAACACCCTATAAGGTAGGAAACATTATTTTCCGCATTTTATAGAAGAGCAAATTAAAGCACCTAGAGATTTACTAATTTGAAAGTTCTACCATCAATAGGTATTGGAGCTGGAATTTAAACCCAGGAATTCTGACACCACAGTTTGCATTCTGAATCACTCCTCATTCTAAGATATAGGTTTATTAGGAAATGCCTTCATTTTTTTAATCTATAATTTTCATTGAACTTTAATTTGGGGGTGATTCTAGACATAAAAAGGTTACAAAAATAGTATAAATAATTTTCATATTCCTTTCTCTCAGACTCCCCACAGCACAATATTCAAAAGGAGAAAATTAACATTAATACAGTACTGTTTCTAAATCTGTAGACTTTATTCACATTTTCCCAATGGTCACATTAATGTCTTTTTTCACATCAGATCCGAACCCAGACAAAATGTGACCCTTACTTCTCTTCTCATGTCTCTTTAGACTCCTTAATCGGAAACAGGTCTTCAGTCTTTGTTTTTCATAACTTTGACACTTTGACCCTGTTATTTTGTTGATTCTCCATTTGAGTGTCCAGGGAAGCTGGACATCATTTAGTCCTTCCAAAATCACATAAAGACACAGCACAGGTATACACTTGAACCTGTATCTAAAGTAAAGCAGAGCCGGTCTCTCCAGGAGAATCCAGGAGTATCAGTTTTGTGACAACTGCACTTGGCCGATGCCCTCTCCACCACATGCACTCCCCCACCAGTATCTTTCCTCAAAGCACAAATTAGACATATTTTATTCTGCTGGGTCATCAGTATGAATGAGTCTCTCAAGCATTCTGCCCTGAAACAACTATGTGGAGAGCCAGACGAAAGAATTTAGTTTCTTTTTCTATATTCCTACTGACCATTTCCAGATAACTGGTTGCCAGTAAACTTCCTATGTAGAGAAAAAACATAAATACCATATTTCTACTGTGACCTAGATATGATATGCAAGATATCCATGTTTGATATTCCAATTTAAACAATTATTTCCAAATTCAGATTATTACCTACTTTGGGGAAGAATAGAAAATTATTTCTATTCTTTTCTTTTTTTTACAGCTTAGTAGTTTTGTTGAAATATAATGATTATGAATATTTATGGGGTGCACATGACTTTTCGTTACATGCATATTTGCTAGATGACTAAGGCAAAATGTATGGCACTTGATATTGCCTTGACAAATTCCTGTGTCAGCTGTAATTATCAAACTACACTTATTTTCAGTGGTCATTCCAAAACCTGAATGCAGCAACATGAGGAAGGGAAGAAGGAAGAGCTTTGATTAAATGTTATGTAATTGTTATAACAAAAAATAGGCAGACTTAAAATTGGTGAATGCTAGAATGTGAGGGATTTCTCACACCATTCAATTTCATCACTCTGATCATCCACAGTTTACATTGTCCCTTCTTAGATTTGATCATCACTGATCAAAGCACTTAACTCTACTTTTCTACGTTGATGTGTGAGATTATACTAACACCTTATAAAACATCAGCAGTACTCACACTATTGCTCTCAGCATCCCCTTATGCTCTTGAAGATTATAGAGAACTCCAAAGAGCTTTGGTTTAAGTTGATTATATCCATCACTATCTGTCATGTTTAAAATTGAGACTATGAATTTTTTTTAAAAAATTACATCAATAATTCACTTAAAAATAGCAATAACCCCAGGCCACCTGGGGTTCTCACAAAAATGGTCTTAACCTTATAGATCCCCCAAAATGGTCTCATTTTTTTCAGAAAAAAAATGGTACTTGTAAAAGAAAATAAGATATCAACTATAGATGGTGTTTTACATTATAAAATACTAATTTTGAAATTATCATATGTATGTCTTATATTTC
Source organism: Otolemur garnettii (assembly GCF_000181295.1). NCBI lineage: Eukaryota > Metazoa > Chordata > Mammalia > Primates > Galagidae > Otolemur > Otolemur garnettii. The sequence goes on along the minus strand of NW_003852397.1, from coordinate 8,828,730 downwards.
ACCAATCATTCAATTCCATCAGCTTTTTCTTCTTAAAATAATAAACGTCCTTTCTTAATTCAGCATTTCAAGACTGCTACCCTAGTGCAGTTCCTTGACATTTGACCCTTTCCCTTCCCCCAGAAGCCTATCAGCCAATGCACTAGATCTTTCTCCTTCCATTTCCTAAAGTGTCATTTCCATACATACCCTGCCCTAGTCACACTTAGAAATATTTTTTTTCCTAGATCAGTGAAATATAACATGGGGGTGGGGGCTTGATTTTTGATCTCAAGACAGAGTCTCACTCTGGTGCCCTGGGTAGAGTGCCATGGCAACCTCAAACTCTTGGGCTCAAATGATCCTCCTGTATCAGCCTCCTGAGTAGCTGAGACTACAGGTTCTTGCCACAATGCCTGGCTAATTTGTTCTATTTTTTGTAGAGACAGGCTCTTATTCTTGCTTAGGCCGATTTTGAACTCCTGAACTCAGGCAATCCACCTGCATCAGCCTCCCAGAGTGTTAGGATTACAGGTGTGAGCCACTGTACCTGGACTAACATTGGTATTTTGATGAGGATTGCATTGAATCTGTAAATCACTTTTGGTAATATGGACATTTTTAACAATGTTGGTTCTACTGTTCCATGAACATGATATGTTTTTCCATTTGTTTGTGTTGTCTGCAATTTCTTTCCCCAGTGTTTCATAGTTCTCTTTATAGAGATCCTTCACCTTCTTGGTTAAGTATATTCATACTTTTTTTTTTTTGGTAGCTATTATGAATGGTATTGAGTATTTCATTTGATTCTCTGCTTGATTGTTATTGATATATGGAATACTTCTGATTTGTGTACATTAATTTTATAACCCAATACATTGCTGAATTTATCAATTCCACGAGTGTCTTGGTGGAGTCTTTGTGGTTGTCTAGATATAAAATCACATTGCCAGCAAAAAGCTATAGTTTGACACCTTCTTTCTCAATTTGGGTACCCTTTATTTCTTTCTCTTGCCTGATTGCTCTGGCCAGGACTTCTAGCACCATGTGGGATAGAAGTGGTGACACTGGGCACCCTTGTCTTATTCCAGTTCTTAGTGGGAATGCTTTAAAATTTTCCCCTTTTAGTATAATATTGGCTGAGGGTTTGTTATATATGGCTTTTATGATCTTGAGATATACCCCTCCTGTGCCTAGTTTGTTGAAAGTTTTTATCACAAAAGAATATTGAAGTTTGTTGAATACTTTTCATCTACTGAGAAGATCATATGATATTTGTTTTTGCTTCTGTTGATGGGGTGTGTAACATTTATTGATTTATATATGTTGAATTATCCTTGCACTGGGATGAAGTCCCCTTGGTGATGGTGGATTATTTTTTTAGTGTGCTATTGAATTTGTTTTGCTAGTTTTAGATAGAGGATTTTTGCATCATAATCATAAGGGATATTGATCTGTAGTTTTCTTTTATTCCTATGAACTTTCTTGACTTTGGTATCAAAGTGATACTGGCTTCACAGAATGAACTGGGGAGGATTTTCTCCTACTTGGTGTTATGGAATAATTGCTGCAGTGTGAGTATCAGTTCTTCATAGGGCTGGTCAAATTTGGCTGCGAATCCATCTGACCTGGTGCTTTTCTTTTGTTGGAAGCTTTTTTTATTACTCTTTCAATCTCATGGCTTGTTATTGAACTGTTCAGTTCTATTTCTTCCTGATTGAGTCTCATGAGGATATGTTTTTCCAGGAATTTGTCTATTTCTTATATGTTTTTTAATTCATTGTGTAGAGATTTTCATAGTATTCATAGATGACATTTTGTATTTCTGTGGTATTCGTTATAATATCTCCTTGATCAGATTTGATTGAGCTTATTTGGGTCAGTAGGTGGTGTTTGTGGGTAAGAATCAGCCATATCCTATATGACTAAATCAGTAAATGCTGTAAAGGGCTATACAGATTGGCCTCCCTGTCATTTAGATGGTGCTTGTAAGAAAGAACAAGCTGCGATGCTGTTTTGGGGAACTGTGACTGGCTCTAGTCCCTAAGAAGCAGCCCTCAACTGCCCCAGGTAGTAAGTTGGGACCCTGAAACTTCCAGGTAAATCCTTGTGCTCCACTACAGCAAAGGCAGGTGGGGGAGTGAGGCCAGGCAGGTCTGTAGTGGGTAATCTTTCCCTCAGACTCTACAAAAGCTGGGAAGGTAGCTGTTTCTTGGTAAAAAGTCTACTCCCAGCCTTCTAGGGAGAGCTGGCAGGGAGGGGGTGAAGTGACTCCATCCAATCAGAAAATCTGTTTGTGGAGGGGGGGCCATTTGAGATCCAAAATCTGGCTATTGGGGGTGGGTTTCACTCTTCTTCCCCTCCCCTGCTCCATGACCTGCCTCTCATTTCTGCCAGAAGGCAAGAGCTCAAAGTACCTGAGGTTCCCCATCATGGCACTAAAGCTTGGAAGCCTCCCTGTTCAGGATCCTGCCCTGGGCTGAAAGCATGGCTTTGTATGTGTGTGCGGGTGTGTGTGTGTGTGTGTGTGTGTGTGTGTGTGTAAGGAGGGGTGCTCCATGAGTGCACTGTAGCTGGGACCCACACTGCACTCTCATTTCAGTTTTGTCCACAAAGTTTTCCTCATGTCCTGAGATTAGTTTACAAATCTCCCCTCCATACCCCTGAGCAACAAAATTAAGTTTTAGGAGGATGGGATCAGTCCTGCAGGCCTGTTCCTGGATCCTCAAAGATCAATACTTTATGGTGGCAGGGAGAAGAATTGGTTTTATGGGGTGCTCAAACAGGTTTGAGGTCCTTCCCTTTGGGGTATGCCCTGTTCTAATGGAGCAGCAGGTCAAGCAGTACTGGGGGGAGCCAGCTAGTAGGAAGCTCACAATCTTATCACTCCCTAGTCCTCTGCAGGTCTTTAAGAGGAAAAGTGTGAGCCCCACTTTCAGTGGAAGCCCCAACAGAGGAGAAGCAGTAGGTCCTAAGAGCCTCAGCTGACATGTCTCTCTCTGCCGCTATGGATGGGGAAATGGAAGGAGAGGAAAAGTGTCTGAATAGAGGAAAGCTAGTACTCTTGTCATCTCTGTCCCTCTCCCTGGAAGGCAGCCTGCCTGTGACATCCAGGCTGTGGATCATGCAGATTCCCCGGAACCCAACAGCCCCTCATGGCTCTCATAGTCTGAGCCAGAGTTTGAAAATGTTTGTGTAAGAACAGCACAATGAGAACTGAGGGGCTAAAGCCCCATGAGAAGGACAAAGGCACCCAGTGGGTAGAGAAGCAATATGGTATCCTGTTGTCTTTCAGGTCTGTGGTAATAGGACTTGCCCAAGGGAGCTGTCTGAAAGCCTGGTGCTTTGACCTCAAGAAGCCAGTTCACTGGCAGCAGTAGCTTTTGCATTGATGAATGTAGAAAGGCTCTCTAGCAGCTTGGGGGCCTGCTGACTGCCAGAAATGTGAAACAGGGAGAAACAAACCACTCTACCTATCCTTTTCACTGGACCCCAAGCCTGTTGCAGCTTTATCGCTGCAGGTATCTTGTTTCTTTCACTGGGTTCCATAACTTCTTCCCAAGGAATCTCTTGTATATTCTGGCAATTTTCTCTTGGAACTACAAGTGATCTATGATTGTTTATTTGTTTCACCTAAAACTTTTCCTTCTTTCTGAGATGATATATCAACTAGTGTCTCTGGTCAGCCATCTTCCTTATTCACATTATACTTTCCCTAGATTTTATATCTACCTTATATTTCATTCATATTGTTAAAATTTCCAATTTCATGGAAATTTACTTCAATGAAATATTTACTAATCAATGCAATGCCTTAGTATACATTGGGTATCTGAACATAATTCTAATGCAAGCTTTAAAATGATCTAGTTTTTTTAAAACTTCAGAATGCTACAGGGAACAGTTTGGTTACATGAATTGTTTTTGTACAGTTTGAGTCAAACTTAAGTGTGCCCATCATCCAGTTAGCATGTATTGTAACCATTAGGTATGAATTTACCCATCCCCTCTTCCTCCCTCTCACCTGCATGGTTTCCACTGAGTTCTTCCATATGTGCCCATGAGTGTTGAACAATTAGTTCTAGTTTAGTAGTGTGTACATGTGGGGTTTGTTTTTCCATTATTGTGATATTTTACATAGAAGAATGGTTTCCATTCCATTCAGGCTGTTACATAAGACATTAGTTCTTTCATTTTTACATCATTTTTAAATGGCTGCAGAGTTTTCCACGATGTACATTTTATTAATCCATTCATGTATTGACAGGCACTTGGAACATTTATACACTGCTGGTGGGGCTGCAGACTAGTGCAACCTCTTTATAAATAGTATGGAGAAACCTCAAAAAACTAAAAGTAGAACTACCATTTGATCCAGTAATCCCACCACTAGAGATTTACCCCAAAGAGGGGAAAAATCATTTTATTAAAAAAATTTTACTATCAAATAGTATTTGCATTATCTGGATTGTGTATAGCTATGTGTTATTAAAATACATAGCTAAGACTTCAACCCTAATTTATTGAGTAGGCACAATAATGTTTAATTAGAGAAACAATTAAAAGAAGAAAAAATGGAAATACATGACAGTGGTATCTTATTGTACAGTTGTACAGACCTGAGTTGATTTCAGACAGAAGAATATGGAGAGAAATGAGATGATCACCAAATGCAAAATATCTCCATTGTGGGTGAAGGTAAGAATGGACATGAAGAACAGAGAAAAAGCAAAGGTAAAGAAAGGTTATAAACAGTCACCCCTTCTGTGATGTATCTACTTCGAGCCGGAAAACGTGATGATTCTTCTTTCTTAGAACACTCTCCCACTTGGATGTAATTTCTGGGAACTACAGTTAAAATAAAAATTAGTCCAAGTAAGTTAAACCAAATGGGATTTGTTGTTTGGGCACATAGAATGTACAATTCTAGATGACTGTTGCTACTTAGTACCTCTCCTGACAAAGGCACAGGCTTAGACTTGCTGTGTATTTTCTCTATGGCACTGATATATGTGTGCCCATAACCCTATCCTATATGAGGATATATGTGAACATATTATATGTTGGACCCTCAAAAAGAGTGTCTCCTGACACAGGAGAGGAGCATACCAGGATTTCTTTCTCTTCCTCTTCAGCTACCACACCAAGCCAATCCTACTAATATTCTAGGTACAAAACAAAAAAAAACATTAATACATCTTCTATTTTTCTGTAAGTAGTCCCTTTGCCATTTAATACACAAATTGTTGTCACGATAAATTTGAGGTGTTCTTCCCCTTCTTAAAGCCAAAAACAATAGACCCTCTAACCTATGTAGAACTTTAATGTAGCATTATTCAGACTCATCATAGCATTGGATCACTAAGTCTAGTGACCTGTCCAAGACTTAACTCTAATAATAATCAATTACACTCAAACAGTTCTCACTGCTGTGACTATATTTGAAAAGGAGAAAAGGAAATCCTTTCATGAAAATATCTTTAAAACTGCCATTCTCTGCTAGTTTAGAACTCTGTGGTCTAAAATGTGATTACACATTTATGAAGTATGTAATCTACAGAGGTTACAGTGTGCATAGATCCTTGGTATAACAGGGTTAGGGACCTTTAAATAATTTTTTAATGGAGTATAGTTCTTGCCTCTATGTGTGACTACTCTGCTTTCCAGTAGAAGGAGAAATAGAAAAAAATTCCTGATACATGTGCCGGTTGCTATGGCAGCTAGTGCAAAGGGTGAGTCTGAATTCAATGTCAAGGTAATGAAGTTAGCATCTACAGGAAAAGAAATGTATTGCCTGTAACACACTGTAAAACTACCACAGGAAATGAACACATTGCAGACACTTTAGAATGCTTAAAACTCACTTAAGATACATAAAAATGGTAGATAGGGTGCATCTGATTAGGGCTCAGTGTCCTCCACTGGTGTATTTTCATCCACATCCATGATAGTGAGGGAGGAAAAGGGCTACCAATAATCTAGCATGTATTTGGCAGGACCCACTCTGGTGATGACACAGTCAGTGTTTCATCTGGACCTCATGGCTGCTCAGGACTGCTGAAAGCCTTTGTCTCAAGGAATATCTTTGAGAAGTCATTTCACTTCTTCCTTAACCCTTTGTGATTCTCTGGTTCTTCCCCCTGTCCATTTACATGGCCATCCTTCAATAGGGCTTTCTGAGCTTTCTCCTAGGCTCCGTCTCCTCCCTCACGAAAATAGTGTAGTATAATCTTTTGTTGCACAAAACATTATACCAAAAAAAGGACACTATTTTTGTCACTGATCTATCAATTTAGTAGTTAAATAGGCCATTTTCATGTATAAGTATATTAATCTAAGTATGTGTGACTATAAATGCTATAGCTTACTGAACTGAGGAATAGACATAATATACAGTTTAGATAGTGACAGAGTCATAGCCAACCCTATTTAAGTAATGTTCACTGTCACAGGTACAATGACAAATGCCTCACTAGCATTACACATGACTTGCATGAGATGCTTAGTAATAATGCTGGAATTATTTAATATGGGTGCTGGAACAGGCCTAAATCTCAGAAATTTAAGACTAAAAATGTTTATTTTTTTTTTTACTGGTGGCTCTGCCTGATGAGGGCAAAGTAGCCCCCTTATCTTGAGCCATCCAAGGCTCCATGTGGAGCCCTTTACCTGCAAAGCTGACCTGGCAGGGAAGAGAGGAGGTTGAAGGCACAGCCTCAGAAGTGGCATTTATTACTTTAACTTCACTCACTGGCCAGAATCCAGACACAAGGCAAGGGACAGCAAGGAAGCATGAAAAACACAGATAAACACGAACGTGAGATCAACATAGATACAATCATCTTTATAGAAATTATTTCTACAACCGTAATTTTCTAATGATGACTTGGATGGGCAATATTTTCTCTTTCTGTCTTTTTTCTTTTTTTTCTTTTTTTGGCTGGGGCTGGGTTTGTAGCTATCACCTCCGGCATATGGGGCGGGCGCCCTACCCTTTTGAGCCACAGGCACTGCCCAATATTTTCTCCTTTGAAAAATTTGAATGACCATTATTACTGATGAAGAAACACAAACCAAACTTGAGTAAAATAATATAGTTTGAGTATAATAAAATAGATTTGGGAGAAATGAGTGACCTTTATTACTGGGGGCTGCATTTCGAGCCTTCTTATGTCAATATTCTCCCTCCTCTGTGATTTCTTTATGCCTTACTTATTTTCTCTGAAGCATAAAGGCACAGAAAATGACCTTTCAGACTTCACTAGAGAAATATTCTAAGCATATATCCTGAAATGTATTTCTGTGAGGAGCAAGAAATTTGGGTAATTGCAATGATAGCCTTTCATTTTACTTTCAGATAGAATCAAAAGATGTTGCATTCCTAGGAGCTTCCTCCCTAACCTTCTAGTATCCATGGACTTAGTCTTCAGGGAAAGTTCACCTAAAAGTGCTGTGCCCAAAAAATCTTCATATCATTTAGCAGAACAGTAACAGCATCCTGATGTCAGCAAGATTATAAAGAGTCTTCTCACCATTGTTCTATCTATTATCTCTGAGGAAAGTAGATGTAATTAGGGTAAAGTAGAGCATCAAATCAAATGCTATGCTAATTGTTTATTTGTATAAAACCCTAAGTAGATATTAAAAACAAGGCAGGTAGCCTGAGTTGTCTCGGTCCACTTAGATAGAAAGCAAAGAAACGGAATTCCCAAGTAAAAACCGGCCGATCTCTTTTGGAAGGCCCAACTTGCCTATTGCTTTGGAAATTAATGGACTGCAGATGTTACTATATTTTAACAGCATGTTGTACCCAGATCAGAGTCTATGCATGGTCCCAGTAGGACAGATGTTTTGTGCAGTCAGTGGAAAATTCAATCAAATAAGCTGTAATTGCAAAAGTAATTAAAGTTCATTACTTACAGTAAATATCCTCGGAAAATTTCAATAGCTAAGGAAAAGCAACCTTCTTCTTTAACCATCATATCAGACAAAAATCAAAATGAAAGAATTTGATCACTAGGGCAAGACACATGATTTTCCTCTAGTTTAGCAATAAGTAAATGTTTGCAAAGAGTCGTAAGAGTTAAAATATTCAGGAATGCTTCTTTCAATAAATACTTGACCAAATTATGAGCACAGAAAATCACCAAACACATTTGACGACAGATTTGGACATATATTATATTGCAAAATTGTTATATAATTTCAAAATTATACCATAGGGAATATTACATAAGAGGTTAAGGACACAGTAGATGTTGCCAGTTTTCTCCAAACTTAATATCTAGTCTTTTAGAATAGCTCTGAGAAGTACTTGGGGATTTTTTTTTTCTTGGTCCTTAAGAGTTCAGCAAAATGTCACCAAATATGCATATCATAGTAGTATAACAATTGCCGGCCTCTTTTTACCTACTTAGCATGTTCAAAAAACTTTACAACAATCAGTGAGATAAGTTCTGGTCATTTTTCAAATTGTACAGATGAAAATGAGATTTAGAGAATATAAGAGTAATGTTCAGACATCACCGTCAGTGGGGAGTTGTGATGACAACACAGGCAGGTAAACTTCAGAGACCATATTCTTAAATAGTCTATTACATTACCACAGAAGGTTGTGACTCTCATTTATTCAAAAAGAGCCTTCCCATAGCTATTTAAGGTGACTACAACACTTTAAAACTCATGGTTTATCCATGAATATCTTAAAGCTTTTCCTGAACTACTTTACATTTTCTGCCTGTCATGGTTGTTCTGTAAAATATTCTTTTTGTTAATACAAATATTTCAACTTTTAAGATCCAGAGAGAGACCTTTTATTTGTGCAGGTTCTAGATTTGATAAATGAGGGTCATTCTGCTCAACTCTTTAATGAATTTAAATATTTTAGGGAAGTCTTTATTTCCTTCTTGCGTTTCATTTTAATTTTTTAAATTAAACCCTATTTCCATTCGTACTTAGATGGAAACTTTTCACCCATTTTATTAAACTCTTAGCATTCTTCAATTTCTTCTCTGTGCTTTTACAGTGCTTTTGTCTCTGAAGACAGGACAAATCAGAATTACAAAAGCTCTTTAACTGTGAATAAGGCCAAGGTGCTGTTTTCAGCTTCTTTTATTTCCTGGTATTCATTTGAACCACAGTAATACATAAGATTAGAAAATTCAAGAAATCGGCATTTATTTCTTCCTAGGATCCTTCCCTGGGCTATAATTTGTAATACATTCATTTTTCATTATTGTTTGCACATTTTTAAGGATCACATATTTACCAACATAAAAGTTTGTAATTTTCAAATACTGTTATCCTAAATTGTTAAAAATGCATTAATAGCAACAGTTTTTTTTTAATGGAAATGTTTCCTTGTAAAGATGTTATTGATTCCTCTTTTAGATTTATTTTTATACACGGAAGCTTAGTAAATACTGAAATTGAAGTATCTGTTTTCAATTACATTTTGCTAAAAACAATTTTTCCACATTGGAAGCAATTTATGAACATAATATGAAGGAGGAAAAAAGTACAAGTTAAGAAAACTAACCTGAAAAATTGATTTCCAAAATCATTTGTATTTAAAAGTCTAGTTAATCTATGGCTACCTAAATTATGGGTCTTGGAACACTAGTTCCATAACATTAACTCAAATTAGTCTATTATTGGAAAATCAATAATTAAAAGAACTAAACAAGTTTGTGTATTCCAGATACCAGTTCTTAATTTATACTAAATGCAGAAGTATAAACTAAGAAGCTGACACAAAGCATCCACTTTGCCACAGGGGTCAAGCAACGTCACTCTTTAGGCCAAGCTCACGTAGAGAAATATTCACAAATACCCATAAACCAAACTCATAGAATTTCTTCTTCTGTCTCCCCTCCCAGTTTTTCCACTCAAGGCATATATCTGGATATGCCTCAGTGTTACTCAGGATTCTTATCCGCCACCTTGATATTCCAACACATTTCACAATTTCAATCAATTGGTCATTATGCCTTTAGGAGCCCAAGTTCCCTAAATGTTACATGTCCCCAGCACTGGTTTCTAACATTTACAATGAGATGTGGGAAAGTGGGTGGGAGAATCTTAAAATGATTGCAGTAGTCTCCCCCACACATACACATAGTTTTGATTTCTACAGTTTCAGTTACCCATAGTCAACTGGGGTCCAAAAGCAGCTGAGTACAGTACAGTAAGATACTGTCAATCCTTGGTATTCATAGGTTTTCAAGATGAATACCTATGAATAACATAGGATCCAACCAACTGCAGATCAAATACTTAGGGAAAAAAATCCATAAGATTCTGCAAAACAAACCTAAATCTACCAAGCACTGAGTACTATATTGAATCCACATGAATGAAGTGATTTATATGCATTGTACTAGGTATTGTGAGTAATTCAAGATGGTTTAAAGTCTATGGTAGGATATGCATGGGTTTTATGCAAATTTCATGCCATTTTATATAAAGGATTTGAGCATCCATGGATTTTGATATCCTCAAAAGAGTTTTAGAACAAATTTCCCATGGATACCAAACAAGGACTATATTTTTAGAGAGAGAAAAACCATATTCATATACTTTTTATTACAGTATATCATTATAATTATTCTATTTTAGTATTAGTTTAGGGTGACCAGACGTCCTGCTTTTCAGCAATTTGTCCTGCATCCCACAGCGTTTTAAAAAAGTCCCGATTTTTGGAAAGAATGCATGGATGGGTGGGAAAACAAGAAGGGAATATATGGTTTTCGTTTGCCATGTAGCTATTTCGCCAGGATATGAGTTTTATATTATTTTTGTTAATTTTATAATGTTAAACTGTAATAATAACAAATAATTACTGAGAAGTGATTATTGAGAACTGCTTATCAAAGTTTGCATTGTTGTCAGGCCCTGCCCTGCCCTGCCCCAACCCCGCCCCTGGCCCATCCTGACCCCACCCCCACCCCCACCCCCGCCATGTTGTCCCGCCTTACCTGTGTTAAAATCTGGTCACCCTATATTAGTTACTGTTGTTAATACCTCCCGTGCTTAATTTATAAATTAAACTGTATTACAGGTATGTATATATCTACAGAAAAAAAAATAGTATATATAGGGTTTGATATTATCTGCAGTCTTAGAATATATCAGATAAGGGGTCACTAGTGTATCTATAAATGACATTGTTAAGAGAAGAGTCCTTATGCACATTTCTCTTTAAAGTTAGGGACTCAACTTCAAAACTCTTAGAAGTGATCAAAGAATACAGCAGTGTCTCAGGATGCAAAATCAATACTTACAAATCAGTAGCTTTTATATATGCTAACAATAATCAAGCTGAAAATAGAGTCAAGGACTCTATTCTTTTTACAGTAGTGCCAAAGAGGAAGAAATATCTGGGAATTTACCTAACAAAGGACATAAAAGGTCTCTATAGACAGAACTATGAAACTCTGAGAAAAGAAATAGCTAAAGATGTTAACAAATGGAGAAACACACCATGCTCACGGCTGGGAAGAATTAACATTGTTAAAATGTCCATACTACCCAAAGCAATCTATAGATTTAATGCAATCCCTATTAAAGCACCATTGTCATACTTTAAAGAACTTGAAAAAATAGTACTTCGTCTTATATGGAATCAGAAAAAAACTCAAATAGAAAATATATTACTCAGAAATAAGAACAAATCAGGAGGTATCGTGTTACCAGACTTCAGGCTATACTATAAATCTATAGTTATCAAAACAGCATGGTACTGGCACAAAAACAGCAGTATATTTATGGAACAGAATAGACAACCAAAAGATGAACCCAGCTATTTATTATCATTTGATCTTCAACAAGCCTATCAAAAATATTCAGTTGGGGAAAGACTCTCTATTTAACAAATGGTGTTGGGTGAACTGGTTGGGGACCTATAGAAGACTGAAACTGGACCCTCACCTTTCACCATTAACAAAAATTGATTCTCACTGGATAAAAGATTTGAACATAAGACATGGAACTATAAAAATACTAGAAGAGAGTGCAGGGAAAACACTTGAAGAAATTGGTCTGGGAGAATATTTTATGAGGAGGACCCCCCCAGGCAATTGAAGCAACACCAAAAATACATTACTGGGATGTGAAAAAACTAAAAAGCTTTTGCACAGCAAATACAACAGTAAGGAAAGCAAACAGACAACCTTCAGAATGGGAGAAGATTTTTGCAGGTTATGCTTCGAACAACGGTCTGATAACTAGAATCTACAGAGAACTCAAACTAATCAATAAGAAAAGAACAAATAACCCCATTTTTACGTGGGCAAGAGACTTGAACAGAAACTTCTCTGATGAAGTCAGGCTCATGGCCTACAAACACATGAAAAAATGCTCATCATCCTTAATCATAAGAGAAATGTAAATTAAAACCACTTTGAAAAGATTAGCCCACATCACAAAATCCCAAAACTACAGATGTTGGCGTGGATGCAGAGAGAAGGGAACACTTCTACACTGCTGGTGGGAATGCAAGCTAATACAACCTTTTTGGAAAGAAGTTTGGAGAACACTCAAGGAACTAAAAGTAGACCTACCCTCTAATCCTGCAATTCCTCTACTAGATATATACCCAGATGATCAAAAATTATTTTACAACAAAGACATTTACACCAGAATGTTTATTGCAGCCCAATTTATTTATTTATTTATTTATTTACAGTATTTGTCCGGGGCTGGGTTTGAACCCGCCACCTCCAGCATATGGGGCCAGTGCCCTACTCCTTTGAGCCACAGACACTGCCCTGCAGCCCAATTCTTAATAGCCAAGACATGGAAACAGCCCAAGTGCCCATCGACCCATGAAGGGATTAACAAATTGTGGAATATATATATATATATAGATAGATATAGATATATATATATATATTCCATTATATATAATGGAATACTATGCAGCCATAAAAAAGGATGGAGACATCACATCTTTTATGTTTACCTGGATGGAGCTGGAACATATTCTTCTTAGTAAAGTATCTCAAGAATGGAGAAAAAAGTATCCAATCTATGAATTGATACTATGAAATCAATATATAATCATGTACACATTCATATGAATGATAATACATAACTATAGTCCAGAAAGTAGAAGAGAGAGGGGAGAGGAGGGAGGATATGGGAGGAAGAAAGGTTTTGGGGGGGACTTCACCTAATGTGCATGATAAAATGCTACATTTCAAAACTATTAAGAAGTGAGTATAATTGTGATGGATGTGTCACTTAGTTCAATGTAAGCATTTCACATTGTATACCAAAGCAGTACCCTAAACTTCATAAATGTATCAATGTACAAAAGTTACGATTTAATAAAAATGATAATAATAAACTTAAAAAAATTTTAAAGTTATTTTGATTTAAGAGATTGCCAGATAAGAATCATAGAATAATAAAAAAAGTTTAAAGAATTTATTATTTCTCTTTTGAATTTACTTCACTTATTTCATATTTAGCCATCACACATAATTAATAGTAGGCTTTTTATAATTAGATCTCTGAAAACCTTACCATTAATATTCCATACCAGCCATCAATTGTAAGATATTTGTAATCATTGTGTTGGCAGTAATAAAGCACTACACTTTGCAAACTTTACTATTTTATAAAATAGGATAATGTGTGACATTTATACTCACATTCCAATATATTTTCTTCAACAGGTAAAGAAAGGATCATCTTGCATATGCCTGTAGAAAGGAGTCAGGTATGTGAGCCTCATTCATAAGAGACTAAGAACTGCTATTCCACAGAACTTCATCTCTTTACTACATGAACATGTGAGTGGGCTCTGTTTTCAGTGTATGCTAATAAGAGGATGGGCTAGGAGCATGTTTATAGTAGCAGGAACTTAAAGAAAACATTCACAATAATTCTTATTAGGTCTCACACTTTGATAATGGTCTTCATTATCTTGCAGGCTGGCTAACTGGATATAGCATACTCAGGGAGTTGGTGGAGACTGCAGGAATGGCAGCAAAAAAAGGCACTTTTGTCATCATTTTTCCTCTTGTAAAAACCGGGCAAAACCATACTTCTCCCTTTGATCTGATCTTGACTAGTTCTGAGAGCCAACGATAAATAGACACACACATATATACATGCACATGTCCACACACATACTCCCTCCTTTATTAGTGTGCAAGGCTTTCAACTGATATATTTAGTTAAGTAAATATACTTTTCAAAATTATCACACCGAATTATTCTGAGTCTCTGGTTTTACTTCTAGAATCAGAAATACTGCTTATTTGTACTGCTTTGATTTCTCTGCTCCCTCCCCATCTTCTCATTTTCACTCTTGCTCTTTACCAACTTGGCCACTTCTTACTTTGAAAATTTCTAGCTCACATAGTGTCTTAGAACATTTTTAAAAGCTTAACTGTGACTTCTCTCCATTCCCATTCTTCCCTCTGCTTCAATCTGTAAGGGTGCCAAGTAGATATTAGCATCCAGTTGCTGTCTAGGCACAGCAGGAGTCCACAAAGACCAGCTAAATTTCCACGGCACATGGGGCCCTGGGTAATGTTTAGTTCACTACTCATTCCACTTCAAGGGTCCTCTTCTTCCAGGACTCAGGGCACAGATTGGCTTGAAAAATATCTAGAAGAATCTTCAGAGAAAATTAAATTCAAACTTACTCAATTTAAAATGAGGATATAAATTCTTATGGCCTTTGTAATCTACTTCTCTGCATAATCCTTGGGTCATAGTAGATATGCAAAAGTAAATGATGAACTAATATTAATTTTTATATTTATAATTATAATTGAAAATATTCTTCCTGGTATGCCTCTTTTAGCTTCCTAGCTTTATCTGTTACCATTCCCACATGAACACTTTATTCCACCTACGCTAAGCTACTTAGTTAGTGGCTACTTACCCAGCTTTATACCATCATTAAATAAATTATATTCATCTGGAATGTCCCTCCTCTTTCATGCCTGGCCAACTCTTCCTTTTCTCTAGTGACATCACTTAGGCATCCCTTCTCCTGGGATGTCTCCACTAACTGATAGTTTGATGGGGTTGTTCCTCTGCTACCTACCCATTGTACCCTATAAACACCTCTCTCATTGCCCTCTTTAACCTGAGCTATAATCATTGGTTGACTAGTTTATCTCTCCATGAGAGTGGAGACATGGAGACATTCTGTCTTTCACCTAAATCAAAAAATAGTGCCCGACGTCACATAAGTGGTGCTCAGCGAATGTCTTAAAAGAAAAACAAGGAGATTCTTATTCAATTGTTTGACATTGACATTATTATATCTACTTTTAATGCAATTTGATTTTCTTAATCAAAATTAAGTTTTATAAATAAAGATATGCAATATATGTATGTTAGATAAATCTATTTAGAAGAAAATAGAGAATGCCATTTAAAAATTTCTATCTCAACCACTTTGAGACATCATCTAACTCCGGTAAGATTAGCCCACATCACAAAATCCTAAAACTACAGATGTTGGCGTGGATGCAGAGAGAAGGGAACACTTCTACACTGCTGGTGGGAATGCAAGCTAATACAACCTTTTTGGAAAGAAGTTTGGAAAACACTAGGAACCAAAAGTAGACCTACCATTCAATCCTGTAATTCCTCTATTAGATATAAACCCAGATGATCAAAAATTACTTTACAACAAAGACATTTGCACCAGAATGTTTATTGCAGCCCAATTCTTAATAGCCAAGACATGAAAACAGCCCAAGTGCCCATCAACCCATGAAGGAATTAACAAATTGTGGTATATGTACACCATGGAATACTATGCCATAAAGAAAGATGGAGACCTCACATCTTTTATGTTTATCTGGATGGAGCCAGAACATATTCTTCTTAGAAAAGTATCTCAAAAATCGGGAAAAAAGTATCCAATGTACTTAATACTACTATAAAATTAATGTATAATCACCTACACCATCAAAGGAATAGCAAAACATAACTATAGTCCAGAAAGTAGAAGGGAAGAGGAGAGAAAGGGGAGGGGAAGGGGGATATGGAAGGTGGGAGGGTTTTGGGGGGACCTCACTTAATGTGCATGATAAAATGGTACATTTTAAAACTATTAAGAAATGAGTATAGTTGTGATGAATGTGCTACTTAGTTCAATGTAAGCATTTTACATTGTATATCAAAGCAGTAACCTGAACCCTATAAAGCACCAATATACAAAGTTATGATTTAATAAATAATAATAATAATAAAGAAAAAAATTCTATGTCTTAGTTTTATTTTGATGGAACAAACCACAAATGCAAAAGAAAATATTTTCTCTCAAGTGATTATAAATTTATCCTTTCTTTAAAGGATGATGACAGATGAAGGACCAATATGGGGATTCTGAAGAACACAGTCAAGCTTTAGATGGAGATTGAAAAGCAGCTGTTCAATAATGACAATGAAGAAAGGTTAAGAACACTGCGTTGGAAATCCTGTGAATCGTACAAAGAACTATACACATCTGCTATCTATTGCCAAAAGTATTATCCAATAACTATTAAAACATTTCAACATGTCATCTTTACAAAGAAATTGAAATATTGAAAGGTGCAGATATTGTCTAGTTAGACCACAGACAAAGTTTACCACTTAGCCTGTTTGGCACCTTGTTTTATCATCTGTAAAATAAAGGATCCATACATACCCTTCTAGTGTAGGTAGCCCTGACCAATAGTAGCTTAAACACATGGATCTTCTGTTGGTGTTTCCCATGTAACAACACATCTAGTAGTGGGCAAGCCCGGTCTGAAACAGCTTCTGGATTATGCCTTCCAGTACATAGGCCCTGCTGTTCTTTGCTTGACTATTCTTAGCATGTGGTCTTCATCCTCCTGTGCAAGATGGCTGCCATACCTCTGGGGATAAGGCTTGCATCCCAGAAAGGAAGAAGGGAGAAGAGGTAAGGAGAAGAACAAAATAATCTTGCCTATTTATTTTGTTCAATTCATAAAGCTTTCTATTACAGAATCTTTATTCAGTGAGTCTGACTTAATTTTATTGTCCAAAACCAGGTAATGGATTCAACAGTGACTGCAAAAGAGGGTGGGGAAGTGAACTTTGATGGGACACGTTACCATCCTACTCTTGTTAGTTAAAAGTAGTGGATAAATATTGTATCATTCACTAGCATTGTCGTCTACACAGTTATATCACTCTCCAGTTTCATTTATAAATACCTCCTTCTTTTAAATGCATACTCTTGTGCTCAGGCAAGTAACAATGCAGGTGATTACAGTTATAACTGTTACACAGTTCAAAAGTGCTTTACAAAAATAAAAACTAATGGAAACCCATTGACAAATACCTTTCCATCTTCCCTTCCTCCCAACCCTCCCAACTCCCTAGTGGTACTCCATAAATCCATTCAATTTGGGGGGAAAACATGCAAAGGACTTAATTAAGTAGAAATGGGAATAGTATCTCAAAATATGCTAAATATTTCAATTGAAAGATGGCTGACAAGTAAAAGAAGTATTTCCCTAATACGCAAAAAAAAAAAAAAAAGAAAGAAAAAAGAAACATGAAAGGAAAAGGAAGGAAGGGTAGGCAGAGGATGGGCAAACGGGAGGAAGAAAGGAAGAGAAGAAGGGGAAAATAAAATGAAATAACAATGTTATCAAAAATTAACAAGAGACAATATCAAGAATTGTGGAGGGCATGAGAAAATAGATAGTCTCATAAACCTCTACAGGCATTATAAATCAACACAGCACTTTTTCCCCAAAAACACAATATTTATCAAATGATATGTATACATATTTATTCAGCAGTTTGACATCAAAGAATCTGGCCTCCAAACTTACTCTTGCAAAGGGGCAAAAACCCATATACACATGTTAACTGCACCAGCATTTTTTAAAATGGTGAAAAATTGCAGACAAATTAAATATCCCTTGAGATGGATATTATTTCCCTGATAGAAAAAGAAATGCAAAAAGATAAATTCATTCCATAGAAACATTACAGCTCTTGAAAAGAGATGGGTAAATATCTATAGACATGGTCAAACAATCTATAATAGACTATTAAGTGAAAATGGTAGGACAACATGTATAATTTTATACTATTTGTGTTAAAAGATAACACAGTATGAGTGAGAGATGAAACTCAATTGAAGACACCTGGAGCCAATTAAGAGAAGGCACTCACACCTGAAGGAAAGAAGCAATTCAATTACAAACACCTGTAGACAATTAAGAGAAAAGGCATTCACAGGTGAGTGAGAGAAGAAACTCAATTGAAGACACCTGAAGCCAATTAAGAGAAGGCACTCACACCTGAGTGAAAGAAGGAATTCAATTACAAACACCTGTAGCCAATGAAAAGAATGCACTCATAGGCAACAAAATTGTCTATGGTTGTGCATGTGTGTGTTTGTGTGTTTGATGTGTCCATGAAAAGACTAGAAAAGCACACACTAAATTTTGACAGCAGTGACCACTGGGAAAGGGAGTAGGAGGCTTAAAATGAGGGAAGAGTCCCATTTTCTACTTTGTCTAGCAGTATTTTTTGTTTTTTTAGCAATGAGTGTATTTTTAAATAAACCAATTAACAAATTTAAAAAAAAAAGTTGGACAGATAAACAACTCAGTTCAGGAAGCCAAAAGGAGCTACAAAGCATTCCATCACATGCAGCCAGCCACCTTACAGGTCAGACACCAGGCTAATTCAGATGCCAAAGGCAGGTCGGAAAAATCATTGCCCATTGCTCATTGCTCCGTTGTATTGGAGGTTTCCCCATGAGTGTTATTCTAGTCATTTTATAGTTTCAGGTCTTATATTTAAGTCTTTATTTTGAGTTGATTCTTGTAAAAGGGGGAGGTAATGGTCCAATGTCATTCTCCTGCACATGGATAGCCAGTTTTTGCAACATCATTTATTAAGGAGATTTTCCCCATTGTGTTCTCTAGGCACCTTTGTCAAAAATCAACTCATGCATGAGTTCATTTCCAGGCTCTCATTCCGGTTCCATTGGCTGATGTGTCTGTTTTTATGCCAGTGCCATGCTGTTCTGATTGCTATATCTTTGCAGCATATATTGAAATCAGTTACTATGCTGTCTCCAGCTTTGGCTTATTCAAGATTGCTTTGACTATTTAGAGTCATTTGTGATGCCATACAAATTTTAGGATTGTCTTTATTTCTTGGCTATAACCCCAAAATCATAGATAACAAAAGCAAAAATAGACAAATGTGATTGCACACTAAACTAAAAAGCTTTAGCACACCAAAAGAAACAATTAACAGAGTGAACAGACAACTTACAGATTGAGAAAAAAATATTTGTAAATCATACATGCAATAAGAGACAAATGTCTAAAATATATAAGACTTCAACAAATAACCTAAGTAAAATGGCAAAGGGACTTTAACAGACATTCTCAAAAGAAGACATAAGAATGGCTAACAGATACATGAAAAAAATCCTCAACCTCAATAATCATCAGAGGAATGCAAATTAAAACCACAATGTAATATCACCTTACATCTGTTAGAATAGCTATCAGCAAAAGGACGAAAACTAAGAAGTGTTAACAAGGATGGGGGGGAAGGATAGTCTGGTTCTCTTTTAGTGAGAATGTAAGTTAATACAGACATTATGGAAAACAGTACAGAGGTTCCTCCACCTATTAAAAATAGAACCACCATAAGATCCAGCAGTGTGACTTCTGAATATACAATATCCAAAGGAATCAGTATGTCAAAGAGATATCTACACCAGCATTTTCACTGCGGCATTATTAACAGTAGCCAAGATAGAGAATCAATCTGTGTCCATCAAAGGATAAATGGATAAAGAAAATGTGATATACTATTTTTATACAGTAAAACACTGTACAGCCTTTATAAAAAGAAAATCCTGTCACTTGTGACCACATGGATGAACCTGGAGAACACTATATTAAGTGAAATAAGCCAGGCACAGAAAGACAAATGGTGCAAGATCTCACATGCCAGGGGTGGGAAAAACCAGGGATTGGGAAAGAGAAGGTCTATATTTCTCAAAGGAATAAAGTGTCATTTAGATGAGGTAATAAATTTTAGTTATCTATTGCACAGCATGGTGACTGTAGTTTAAAATGAGGTATTGGCACATCTGTTGGGGGAGGGACACAATTACAAGATGGATTTTACCTAACAACCACAACCAGTAATTCTTTGTACCCTCATGAATCCCAAACAATAATAAAAAAAAAAAATAGGAAAAGGACTTGAATAAACATCTCTCGAAGGACAATATACAAATGGTCACTAAACACATCAATAGCATTAATCATCAGGAAAATGCAAATCAAAACTACAATGAGATCCCACTGTACACCAACTAGGATGGTGAGAATCAAAGACAGATATCTACAAGTGTTCACGGGGATGCAGTGAAGACGGGGCTCTGGCACATTATTGATGGCAATTTGAAATGGTACAGCTACTTTGAAAAAGAGTCTTAGGAGCACTATCCAAGAAAAAAGAAAGCATGCATATTCACATATGAAGATGCATGAAAATGTTCATAGGGGCAATATTTTTAATAGCCCACAAGTGAAAAAAGTGAAAATGTCACCGACTAATGCCTGGATAAACAAATGTGGTATATCCATACAATGCAATACTAGTCAACAATAAAAGAAGAGGAAGTGCTGGTACATGTATGTTACAACATGGATGAACCCTGAAAACATCTATCAGGGTTCTATCACCAAAAAAAGACATAATGTATGGTTCCATTTATATTAATTGTCCAGAAGAGGTAAATATATAGAGAAAGAAAATAGATCAATGGCTACCTGGGACTGTGAGGGGAAGAGAATGAGGGGAGAGGGATAGAACAAGGTATGACTGACAGCTGATAGATAGGGAGTTTCTTCTGGGTGATAAAAGTTAGATTATGGTGATGATTGCACAACTCCATAAACATACTAAAATCCATTAAATTGTGCACTTACATGGATATATCTTATGGTATATAAATAATTTCAATAGGGCTATTTTAAAAGATAAAATAAAAAGCATAACAAAAATTTAAAACATGAGGCATTATATATTTCCACATTGCTAAAGTGTAAATTTTTAAAATTCTCACCATAAAAAGAAAAAGTAAGGGGATGGATATGTTAATGGGGTTGACTTAATCATTGCACAATGTATTCGTATATCAAAACATCACATTGTCCTCTATAAATACACACAATTATTATTTGTCAGTTAAAATTAAAATGTTTTTAAAAGCAAAAAGCCAACCTTGACCAGTGTAGGCAGAAGTAAGCCAACTCTCACTCTTTTTAGAATGAAGATTTGAAAGATCTCTTTTTCTACCTAAATTGATTTCAAATTCTACAACTGCACAGATGGTGAATAAAATGAAATAGGAACATAAAAGTTAATTATCAATTTTGTGCAGAAACAAAAAAATCAAACAAACATCTCTGAGTTAAGGCATTAGCACTGACCTCTAAAGTGAATACTGAAAATCTTTGCTAACGCAATATTACAGTATTAGTATGGGCCTCAAATCATAATTGACGTGCTAAATATTTTTAAGATAAATATTGTCCTCCATAAATGACTCAAATGTTATCAGCAGAACACTTAAAAATGAGCCTTTTGTAATGTATATCTTAAACCTACCAACTTTTATTATCACCAGTTTTCTTAAAATATGAATCGTTTTATAGGCTAAAATAGTACTGTTTCTTATTAATTTTGCAAATAACAGAATAAATACACATGGAACCAAGCTACTAGCCTACCACATTTGGTTCTTTTTCCTTTACTAAAGAAAATAAAATATTAAAATTAAATTAATCTTTCTCCAATTGTATTTTCTGCACCACCTCATCCAAGAAAACCATTAACCAGAATTCAGTATATTCATACACACACACACATATGTGATAAATTTCAGACATTAAAAAATTATCATACTACACATATATGTACCCATATATGACATTTGACATTTTTTAATTTTACATAAAGATGTCATTGATGAATATTTTTCTTCAATTTAGATTTTTTATTCAATAGCATTTGTCATCCAATCTATCCATGTTGATATATAGACCTAGTTTATTCATTTTAATTGCAGTAGAATATTCAAAATTTATTTTCAATGTATTTATTTCTTAAAGAATGTCATTATTTTAAATAAGTTTTCATATAACACTTTGATTTTCTGCTTTTCTATTTCCTTCTCATTCTCTAGCCTTTCATTTCAACACACACACAAACATACACACACACACTCAGAGCTTTTAGTTTAGGCCTCTTAAGCCCCAAATTCTCTTGGCAAATGTCCTGGCTCTTAGTGTACAAGCTGAGATTTGGTGTGGATGGGAAATGCCTGAATTTCTGTCAGACCCCTTTGGGTGCATGAATTACATATAACTCAGAAACTTTCTCCACTGAGTGTGATCAGAAGGTTGTGCTAGTCTTCCCAAAAAGATAACAGTTAATATGGAATCTTAGGCACAAAAATGAGCAGAGAGGGTATATGAATCACTGGTTTAACAGGGTGTTTCCATTGACAGTGCTTTTCAGCTAAGCAACTTGGAAAGGAAAATGAAGGATGAGCTCATGCATTCACTCAAAACACTGAACTCTCTCATAAAAGTTTGCTTGTGGAATTGAGATGGTTTGGATGAAAAAATTCTGCAGCCTACTCCCTAGTCACCATTTCTTCTGTTTCTGAATGTGCTTACCTTTGCATTCTTCTCCTGTACACACACACACACACACACACACACACACACGTCCTGCAAGGTCAAACTATAAGTCTGAATATTCAAATTACTCTACTCATATTTTTATGAGTAAGAGTATACTTGCCCCACATATTGTGACAAATCTGTTACTTCTACCTCCTTCGTGCTCCAGAACTGACCGTCAATCAATTTAAAATAAGTAAGTGCCAGGAAAAAGATGACCTCAAGCCAATTTATATTCTCTCCCCTCAAAAATATCATGATTTACTTCATAATCACAGGCAAATGATTATATGTGTGAGACTTTATATATCACAGAGATTTTATATTGCACAATTTACCTGAGTGAAACTGTCATTGTAAAATGAAAAAATGAAGCCAAAATAATTTTTGTTTTCAGGGAGTTTATATCCTAATAGGTGAAAGGACACAGAGGAATAGATTTTAAGAGGAAAACAAGGAAAATTTTCAGGCAGAGTTCTATCAACTGTACTCATCAGGAATTGAAAGACTGTGGGACAGGACACAATAGGAGACTTGGAATTCTATTGCCTCTTTCGCTGATCTGTCTTGCTGCTGAGTATGTTATCCTAAACCTCACTGGGCACAAGTATTTCAGTACAGGATTTCTGAATTCACAGAAGCGGATCTCTCAGCTCACCTACAGGGCCCAGTCCGGCCCTGTATCATTCCTGGTATGAAGGCAACAGTTCATTTTCACCTTGTCCGTCCTCACGGTTGTATTTACTGCTTAGGGCCTTTTCCCACCTGATAATCTGTACCTTCCATCTAAGACACTGCCTCAAGTCAGCAGGAAGGAGTTCGATGAGTAAAATTGACAGTGGGGACCATGTAACAGAGAAAACAGCCTAAATAAAGGGTAAAATGTTCTCATCTCTTCAAAGCCCCTTATACTTTCTGAGAACTAAAACCTACATCCCTGCCTCAGGCCGATGGACAGAAAGGGGAGGGGAGTGCCCTTTGTTCTTTGAGCCACAGGAGATGGGATGAATCCAGGCCAAGGTCACAGGTTTTTTTTGGCCAAGGCCGGGTTTCTTCGGACCTTTTTTTTTTAAAACTTTTTTCTTTCTTCGGAGGCGGGCCTTTTGCCGGCAATTTATTAATTTTTTTTTTTTTCTTCTTCAATTAAAAAAACGGAAGAAAGAAGGTTCAAATAAGCTCCGTCAGAATGAAAAAGTAGACATTTTAGCTGATGCCACAGCAATATAAAAGACCATTTGAGACCACTATGAATACCTCTATGTACACAAATTAGAAGATCTAGAGGAAATGAGTAAATTTTTGGAAACATACAACCTTCAAAGCTTGAATCAGGAAGAAACAGAAATCCTGAACAGACCAATAATGAGTAGCAAGATTGAATCAATAATGAAAAACCACCCAACAACAACCCAAACATTCCCAGACCAGATGGATTTATAACTAAATTCTGCCAGACCTACAAAGAGCTTGTGAGAGGTAGATATGTCAATGGGGCACCCTCCTCAATCCAAGGGTATCCAAGGGTATCCAAGGGAAAGCAGGCAGACCGGTGATCCCTGGGGGCTCATCAAGACCATGGAAGATGGAAAGAGCCCGGAGGCACCTGGACAGGGTGGACCACTCTGTGAACGGAGAGTCAACAGGTGAGAGGAGCTCAGTCCTTTAACTTCCAATGTGTAGTTAGATTAGGAAACCTGGCTTACTTCCCCTTTTGGGATAGAACTGGTTTTTCCTTCCCCCTTTCTAAGTATGCCCCTGGCCATTTATTAGCAACTCCCTACCTTTTACCCAATCTCTCTCTCTATCCAGTCTTCCTAGGAACTTGGAATTCTTTCAACCCTATCTTTCAGCATTTTTGCATTTTGCATAGGCGCTTTTGTTAGAAATCAATAAAAGCCTTCTGAAGAAGCCAGAGAAGGGGTTGCATTGTCTTGGTTTACTGTTCAGCCTGAGAAAATGTAAGCCTTAATCCAGACATCCTCAGACTTTATGTTTTAAACTGGCATAGATTATTTTTCCAAAGTGTAGTTTCCCAGTTGGCTTTCAAACCAGGTTGAGTTCCATGCACCACAGCCAGGATGGAGCTGGTAGCTAAACGGCAGAAACTGCTCCTTAACATCCCTCAATTCTTCCTAACACAGGCTATAAAGCCAGAATCAACCTGATACCAAAATGAGGAAAAGACATAAGAAAAAAAGTAGATTATAGACCAATATCTTTTATCAACCAAAATGTAAAAATTCTCAATAAAATACTAGCAAGCCAAGTCCAAAGGCGCATCATGAAGATAATTCATCCCAATCAGTGGGTTTCATCCCAGAGATCCAAGATGGTCTGACATACACAAATCAATAAATGTGATTCACCACATAAACGGAATTAGAAAGAAAAACCAAGTTGATCATCTTAATAGATGCAGAAAGAGCATTTGATAAAATTCAACATCCCTTCAACGAACCAGGCATACGAAGAACATGTCTGAAAATAATAAAAGCCATTACCACAAACTCACAAGCAGTATGGTACTGACTGGGGGAAATTTGAAAGTATTCCCTCTAAGAACTGGGACAAGACAAGGGTGCCTGCCTTTACCAAGCACCAGAAATATTCTGCCATCATTCTCTGAAGAATTTAAAAATATAAGTCACAAAATGTTTAAAGGTTTTACATTCGATATAAAGGTGTGGCAGTGCTGTGGCTCAAAGGAATAGGGCACCAGCCCCATATGCCAGAGGTGGTGGGTTCAAACCCAGCCCTGGCCAAAAAAAAAAAAAAAATTCCAATATAAAAGTAATTTTCTGTGAAAAAAAAAAAAAAGTCCTACATTTGGAAATTGGAGGGAAAAACCCAAAACCTAGCCTGTTGATAGCCTCTTCCTTCAGCCTCAGCCACTTCTTCAACCCACCACACTCCCTCCCCCCATTGGACAGGAAGTGGTGACCTTACAAAGTTTTGACTTCCTTTCCCATTGGTGAGTGGGACTTTTCCTAGGAGAATGTTAAGCTCATAGTACCATACTCAAAAATCAACCCCAAATTAAATCCAATCACCATTTCTCTATAAAGTTATAGCATAAACACATAGCTTTAGGGAGGAAGGTTTAACAACTGGGTGTTGTAAAGCTGTGAGGTTTTATGTTACCCTAAATCCCCATGATTAGCTTGACCCCTTTGCTAAGCATAATGGAAGAACTGGGTGTATATTATGTATAATTTCCTTGTTCTCTCATAGCCTAAGGGAAGATACCCAGATCTAGAAATAAAGCACCATAATGGTAGTGATCAACAAGTAATGGGGAGCCTGCTCTCACAATTTAGACTCTGAATCACACCCTCAGAGATAACGTTATAGTCCAAGAATAAAGCATTCTGAACATATGGCATTGACCAAACCTTCTGTACAAGACCTCAAAACAGAGATTGTGTGAATACGTCAGCATCCCATATTTCATGTGCTAATCTTTTCATGACGCTCTCATGGTGTAGTATTTCAATCATGGTGTAAAGGGAAGAAGTGTGACTAAACTAGAAGGGAGAAATATGGAGATTATCTTCAGAGGAAAAAAAAAGAAAAAAGAATCTGGTAACAGGATGTTCTCTAGTTTCTCAGGTAAAAACAGATGAAGCAAAATCAGGGATAATGTGTAGTACTCAATCCATTTTGGTATATTTGAAAGAGATTATTTAATAGAGCATTTTACTATTAACAGACCTTCTGTTTAAACATAATTTGTGTGCACGTATTAATAGTAACCAGGCACATACAAATCAACTTGGTTCTTTTTTTTTTTTAGAGACAGTCTCACTTTGTCACTCTTGGTAGAGTGCTGTAGCATCACAGCTCACAGCAACCTACAGCTCTTGGGTTTAGGCGATTCCTTTGCCTGAGCGTCCCGAGTAGCTGGGACTGTAGTCGCCTGCCCCAACACCCGGCTATTTTTTTTGTTACAGGCTGGGGCTGGGTTTGAACCAGCCACCCTTGGTATATGGGGGCGGTGCCCTCCTCACTGAGCCACAGGCATCGCCATTCTTCTCAAACAGTCCAATACCTCTAAAATGTTAGGATTAAAGCAAAAATAAAAAATTAAGGCTCTATAAATCTCCATCAGCTATCTTATCCATTTCACATCAATCCAACTAGTTAGAATTTTCCCAATTTTTTGTTTAAATTTCTTTTTCATCAGATGTAAGGTAATAACATGCATCTACTACACTTCTGATTATGCCAGTTTGCACAGTACCCGACACCCTGTGGTTTTGTTCCCCTTTCTTTTTCCTCATGTGTCGCAACCCCATAAGTGATCATGCAAGACACGGATTGACAGTACACTCTGCAAGGGATTGACAGTACACTCTGCAAGAGGGAAGGCTAACCATAGGTGCAAGATAGCCCTGAGCACTTCTCGCAGAGTCCTTTTATTGAGAAGATACATAATAGATGGAAAGATTTACTAAGCAAAGACATGCAGGGACTGCGTGCTCAGGGAAATGATCTCATAGGTGCCAAGAGAGTATGTACTCAAGGAAATGATCTTCAAGGGTGGTAAGGAAATGATCTCTAAAATACTAAATGCAATTTTTCTCTACTAATCTTTCAAGGAACTGCCATAAAATGCTCAATGTTTAACCATAGC
Organism: Otolemur garnettii; assembly: GCF_000181295.1. Lineage (NCBI taxonomy): Eukaryota > Metazoa > Chordata > Mammalia > Primates > Galagidae > Otolemur > Otolemur garnettii. The sequence goes on along the minus strand of NW_003852397.1, from coordinate 8,801,394 downwards.
CTTACTACTACAGCACTGAACTTTGTTCCTCCAGGACTACTGAGTTACTTGGTGGCTTGCCTTCCAAATCACAAGAGATTTCCAGGTTTACCAGGAGAACGTCTTATTCTCAGTAATTCCTCCGATGAGTTATGATATTGATGACTGTTGTAGTAAGTATGATGTTTAAGCCTCTATACTCACATCTTTCTTTTTTTCTGTGGTATCTGCCTAAACTAATGTATCTGGTGCCCTAAAACAAAGTGGAGTGAATAAGAAAAGGTGATGCTGAAGAATAAAGACAGGTGATTCTTAAAGTAGAAAACTTCTCAGAGAGTAGAGTAAGTCTAGTTCCTGATGATAGCGCTGTTATTTCCCGGAGAGCATTCTCCTTCTTTTACCCCGTACCTTGTCTGCCTTCCTCTCCCTTCTCTATTTGCTTTCCTTTGCTCTTTTTTTCATTTTTCTAGTATTTTTTCCTTCTGTTTTTCACTCAATAATAGAGATTATTACCCTCAAGTTGTTTCTATCTTCTTCCCCGTACACTCTTTCATGGGAATTTGCTTGTGGGTGAGCCTCAGCATATTTAGATGTAAACAGATGAATGCAGCCCCAAATCCTCCCCACAATGCACTTGGGAATCCACCTCACAAAGGGGATCACTCTAAAGATGACAACATTTTTCCACAGGAACAGTATACTGTTTGGGGTTCTCATTCCTAACCAAAAACTCATCCTCAAATGAATCAGACCTATGACCAACACAATGTGTCTAAAGTGATGATACATCCATAAACTACTAGAAAAGAAAGTTCCACGTCCTAAGAACTAGAATTTAAATTGATGATTATTATGGGTTCTTATTATAAAATGAACCTCTAGGAAAAAACAAAGGACTATCTTTAATTTAGTATAAGCCCAATGTGCTCGACATAAAAACTTACGTAGTATAATTAAGCATTTGACAATTATTAATGTAGTATTTTTGAACTGAAACTAATAGTGCTCATCTAATTCATCAATATACTTGTTAGTCTTTTACTGATGAGGAAATGAATTCTCTTAATATTTTCCATCTTAGTCTAGAAAAGGGATTAGGGGGATCATTTATATGTCTCAAGTGTCTTTAAAAACAAAGTCATGAAGGTTTTTCTTTTCAGCCTATTCCTGAAAATAAAATGGCTTCTTTTTACCATATCAAGGAGTTAAAACTGCAGTAACGGTTAGTCTCCTATGGTGCCTGGATATATATTAGTCCCTGAAACAAAGCCATAGGCCGATCAAAAAAACTGAAATTCCCAGAGAGTGGGCAGCACCTGTAGCTCAGTGGGTAGGGCTCCGGCCCCATATACCGAGGGTGCTGGGTTTGAACTTGGCCCCAGCCAGCTAAAACAGCAATGAGAATTGCAACAACAAAAAATAGCCGGGTGTTGTGACAAGTGCCTGTAGTCCCAGCTACTCGGGAGGCTGAGGCTAGAGAATTGCTTAAGCTCAAGAGTTGGAGGGTGCTGTGAGCTGCAATGTCATGGCACTTTACCCACGGTGACAAAGTGAGACTCTTGTCTCAAAAGAAAGAAAGAAAGAAAGAAATTCCCAGAGAGTATAGCTAGGTGTAATTACAGTCATTCCTCCATATCCATGAGCCAACCACAGATCAAAATATTTGAAAAAAATAAATAAAAAATATAAGAATGAAAAACAATAACAATTTATAAAATGCAGTGTAACCATTTACATAACATTTACGTTTTATTAGGTATTATAAGTAATCTAGAGATGATTTAAATTCTAGGACAGAATGTCTGTAAGTTATATGTTAATCCTATGCTATTTTATATCAGGGTCATGTAAGCATCTGAGGATTTTGGTATTGGGGGGGCGGTCCTAAGACAAATCCCCATGGATGCCCAGGGATAGCCCCTGAGATCACTGCATTTCACAGAGATCATTACTCAGTGGAACTAGGATGAGTCACATAGTAAATAGCCTCCAAGACAAGTCCAATGATGAATTTCATACTTAATTGAGATTTTTCTTGTATAAGAAATGTGTGGAGAGCTCTTTCTTATAGTCAAATGGCAACAGAATGCCAACTAATAGGAAAGGAATGATGGCATTGGAAATTTTTCAATAAATACAAAAACTAGAGGATAAAAATCTAAAATATTTCCCCCCATCACCAATGTCGGGACAAACCCACATGGTGCATCTTCTGATACAATGCACTGAGAATGACATAGCCTCACTTCAGTGGCATTCCTGCTATTTCTGCCTAAATTCTGTTTATGCTGAATCTAATCATGAGGAAACTAGATAAAACCAAATTGAGTGTTAACAATAATAGGCTTATGCTTTTCAAAAATGTCAAGAACAAGAAACAGTGAGAAAATATATAAATTATTCCAGATTAAAGAATACTAAAAAGAAATAGCAATTAACCAAAATACATGATCTTAGATTAGATTCTAGGGTAGAGAGGAAGCTATTAAAGACATTATTGATAAACTAAATGAAATCAGAACATGTACAGTGGATTAGAGTACTTTGTAAATATCAAATTTCCTGATTTTAATAAACATATTGATTATATTATAGTTATAAAAGAGACTGTTCTTAGGAACAATTACTGAATTTTTAAAACTCAAGGGGCATAGTGTCTCCCACCTATTCTCAAATGGTTCATTAAAAATATAAAAATACCTTGAATGGATTAATAAATTGTGGTATATGTACACCATGGAATATTATGCAGCCTTAAGAAAAAATGGAGACTTTACCTCTTTCATGCTTACGTGGATGGAACTAGAACATATTCTTCTTAGCCAAGTATCTCAAGAATGGAAGAAAAAGTATCCAATGTACTCAGCCCTACTATAAAACCAATTAATATGAAAACTGTAACCCAATTATAGCCCAAGAAGAAGGGGAAAGAGAGGGGAGGGGAGAGGGGTAATGGGTAGAGGGAGGGTAATTGGTGGGACCACACCTATGATGCATCTTACAAGGGTACATGTCAAATTTACTAAATGTAGAACATAAATGTCTCAACATAATAACTGAGAAAATGCCGTGAAGGCTATGTTAACTAGTTTGATGAAAATATTTTGAATTTTATATAAAACTGGCACATTGTACCCCATGATTGCATTAATGTACACAGCTATGATTTAATAAAATATATATATAAATTAAAAATCCATAGATATAGAGACAGACACAGAGAATTTAATTAAATAAATGGAGAAAAATTAAACAAGGTAATTAAACAATTGAGGTAACAATTTGGTTACCTCAAATTACCAACCATCCATTTTGCCCAAGACTTAGGGTTTTCTTTAGCTAAAATGTGCATCGTTATGACTGGGGAAGGCAAACTAGAGCAAGTCAGTCACCTCCCCACCCCACTCAGGTACAGGACAAATAGTTACATTGGACACCAAAGAGAAGGGTTTCCATCCTTGCTATTTTATTGAATGGTAAGAGTTGTTTGCTGCATTTGTGGAAGCATAAACCAATGTAAGAGAATAGTAAGTACTATTGAGATGAGAAAAGGAGATATGAATTGTGCTGTTACAATGTTTGGCATGCTGGAGTACTAACATGTTAGAGGGAATTATGACAACAGATATTTACTATATGTCTTCTTTCTAGGGAATGTCATTTAGCCTTTTGATGGGTAAGTTTCATCATCAGAAAATACAATCAATATGCAAAAAAATTCTTTATTGCATGTGAAGAGATTGCCTCCTTATGTGGAAGATTAAAGGAAACCAATTTCCCTCATGCTACTGTTCAATATCTAATGAGGGACTGCAATTTATTTCAACTGAGATTACATCTTAA
>NW_003852397.1:8794205-8797341 GCF_000181295.1 Otolemur garnettii | reverse complement strand
CATCCTATTACTATCATAACTTCAGCATAAACTGTCTCACAAATACGTGTTTAGCTATATGTATAAAGGGAATTCGGAAGGACTTTTCTGCAAGCATGTCTCAAGGGTCTTCCCTATAAGTCTCTTTCACAATAAGTTATAGAACAAGCTGTTGAGTTTCACAAGTGTCTTCACAGAAATAGTTTCTCCCTACTGCTCTGATAATCTTTTATAACTGTCTGCTCCTTATTCAGTTTTTATTTCCGTTGTCTGAGCTGCAGGACAATTGTATCTAGTAAAAAGACTAGATTGGGTGAGCAATTCATGAATGTAGCTATAAAAGGTACATCATGACTTTCTCTGTAGTGAGGACAAAAAATTTACACAAGAAAGGATAAGCTAGAGACCTTCAGTGATACATTATTCCTTTATTAAGGCAATTCCCACTAGGAAGATCTTCCACCAAGACAATTCTGAGTCTGCTGGCAGCAACTCCAGGATGGCTGCTCTTGCAGGGTCCATTCCTAGCAGAGACCCTCCATATAATTCCCATTGTTATCTCCCAGAGGTTCCAATAACTGCCCTGAAGGATAAGTTTGTTCACCATCCACCTGGCAGTTCTCCTAAAGAGTCCCCCGCATTTCCTGGTAACTCCCAGTTCAGTGTGACTGTCTCAGGACCATCTGTTCACTAAAAAATAAGTTCCTACAATCTGCTCAACACTGTGTTTGATACATAGACTCATAAATAGAAGAGTGTGAGGAAGTGTTCTGCAGAGGTCTGAGTAGGTGTCAGGGGAGTATAGAAGACCGAGACCAGAAACATGACTGATTCATAATTTGGTCTCCTCTGAGCATTTCAAGGCCAGTTTTTCAAGAAAATTAGATGAAGATTTTCTAAACCTGAGATCCACAGACATATTCTCTGCTATCTTTATATAACTGTGCTTTTATTTCAGTGATAATCTTGTTCAACTAAATCAAAAGTCAGCAAGTGTTTTCTGTAAAGAGCTAGATAACAGTGGCTGTGTGCCATGGCTCATGCCTGTAAACCCAGCACTCTGGGAGGTGGATTGCTTGAGCTCAGGAGTTGGAGACCAGCCTGAGCAAGAGCTAGACTGTATCTCTACTAAAAATAGAAAAACTAGCCAGGCTTTGTGGAGGGCATCGGTCCTACCAGCTACCTGAGATGCTGAGGCAAGAGGATCTCTTAAGGCGGAAAGTTTGAGGTTGCTGTGGGCCATGATGCGATGCTACTCTAGCCTGGGGCAACAGAATGAGACTCTGTCTCAAAAAAAAAAAAAAGAGGAGCTAGATAGTAAATATTTTTGGTTTTGTCAGCTATACAATCTCTGTAACAACTATTTGACTTTGTCTTTATAGCAGAAAAGCAGCCATAGCCAACAATAAAAACAATTAGGTGTGACTGTATTACAATAAAACTTTATTTACAAGCTGGTGTGGGGAACCAACTTTGGTCTGCAGACTATAGTTTCATAATCCCTGATGTAAATGAACATCTTAGAACAAAAGTCTTCCAAGTGACTTCAGCAGTCACAGAGTGCATATAGGAGAGGAACAGAGCCAAAGGAAGGCCAAATACCTTCCAGGCATAGTGTGTGAGTAAATCCTGCTGGTGTTTCAAAAGAGTAAGATGGTGAGGTAGGGAGGTCAACGCCTGGAACACGGCCTTGTGAACACACCAAATAAGGATGCTTCTGCACTCTGGAAGGGTAGTACCACATGCATATTGTTTTTGTGGTGATACTATCACTGTGCATGGCAACTTCCAATAGTTTGTCAGCAATAAATATGAGAATGGCAAGAAATAAGACTTTTTGTTTGTTTGTTTACCAGTATTTTTCTTTGTTGGCATTGTTTGGAGAAATGAAGTCAAGTTTACTATTAAAAAGAAAAATACAATCAGAGTAATAAAAAAAAACCCAAAACTTATCACAGGCAAAACCAAAGACTCAAGTTAACATGAGGTTAAACACAGGATGTATTCAGTCTTCTATCTGTAAAGCCAACATAGGCTGTGCGGTTTCTATGAAATTCATTTTGTAAATTCAGATTTGGTTTTCAGATTTAATTATATTTAACAATGTGATTTTGATTGTGTATTTGTTTAAGAACTCTAGGTGTAAGGAGTCAATACCTACTTGTATGTTTTACATAAAGCAATCTTGGGATTTCACAAAATATTTTTGCTCCACTGAGAAATGCAATGTGGAATGACTAAGCTGGAGCGTCTTCTTCTGGAGGCATTTGTGGAGGTGGGCTTGAGTCACAAGATGAGCCTCCCAGTGGACACTGCCAGCCCAGCCCACTGTGGGAGGAATCCAGATGTCTGATTGCCTTGTGCTTTCTTTGGAAGACAGAGGAAATGTAGCCTTGAGGGAAAAAAGGCAGAACTGAGGGAATGAAAATGAATATACATGTATGTCAGTAAAGCAGAGACCAGTATGGATGTTTTCATCCCTGGGAATTCACAAAAGAAATGGAAACTAGATACTTTTAAAGTACCTTGTGAGATGCTCTATTTTATTATTGTCCTTGATTCTCATAATAACTCTATCAGATAAGAATTGTTTACCTCGAACTGAGAGAAGGAAATTTAGATTCAAAAAAGTTGACCAGATTTACCTGAGTTTTCATGAACTAGTTAAGTAATAGGGCTAAAATTTAAAACAAGCTTTGTACAACAACAAATCTCATGCTATTTTCAGTATGCAATTCTAAATCTAGAGGTGGTTTCTGAGTAGAAGGACAAATTCATTCATTTAACAACTAAAGATTGGCTCAAATACCTATTAAAAAATAAAATGCTTGCATGCCTAAACCTCAGGCTCTTTGCTAGGCCCTGGAAAATACAATGGTAAACAGAAAAGAAATGTGATGCATAATCTCATAGAATTCAGCAGTCTGGTGTGGTAGACCAATATATAGATACACATATAGTTTTAAAGTACAGTAAGTTCTACGAAATAGAAGAATATTATGAAAAGAAAGGCATTCTGATGATATAATAATTACTCTAGTATTTAAATGATTGAATATCTATTAAGTGAAAAATAGTTGAAGGATATAATATGTGGAGTAAAAAGCATAACAAGGTCCTTCAATTGAAAAAGACTTTGGCACCTGCACTGTTTTGC
>NW_003852397.1:8792844-8793612 GCF_000181295.1 Otolemur garnettii | reverse complement strand
TCATGTTTGCCTTGAGTTTAGTGGGTCTGGTTGATACCAGAGTTTTCCTGCTGGGTCTTTGGTCTCAGGAATAGAAGAATGAATTCACAGACCATGAGTAAGCAAAAGCAAAAAGAATTTACTTGAGAAAAAAAGAAACAGGAAGGCCCCTGGTGCAACAAAGGTGCTCCTGAGCTGGTTGCCACTTTTGGCTGTTTGTCTAGGGGTTTTTAAGCCTTACATGTCCTCCTGCTTCCTGGTGGTGCACTCTGGTTAGCTCTTTAAAATTATTCTGGCTCCTGGTTATTAGCTCCCTGTTTGCACTGGCCAGCTTCCTTCACCCAGTTCCCTTGGGACTCTTTCTCCCTGGGAGGTCCCACCCAGCAACAGCTATTGACTAATGGCTGCATAGATCACACGGGCACACTGTGACAGTTACAAAATTTCCTGCTGGGAATTTTCCAGGCCTGTAGGCTGTGCCCAACCCCCTCCTGATCTTCCTTCTCCAGGCCGCATTTCCTCAACCCTGCCTAGATCTTCTGACTCCTATCATGGTCATTCTTAGGCCAGGAGCACACCAAGAACCCAAGTGCAGAGTTTCCACATCCTCTCTCCATAGAAACAGGGCATATCACCCTCTTGGTACGACATGCTCACCAACCAGGAAGCTCCAGTGATCAGAGTTTATGCTGGGGTTTCATTATGTAGATGTGATTGATTTAACCACTAGCCAGGTGTTGGAACTCAAATCTCTATTCTCCCTTCCTCCCCAAGGGTAAGCAAGATCAA
>NW_003852397.1:8791447-8792668 GCF_000181295.1 Otolemur garnettii | reverse complement strand
GATCTTGGAACTCTATGCTAGGAACTGAGGAGGAAGACCATATACATTGTTTAATACACCACAATACCCTTAGGAAACTTAAAGAATGTCAGTAAAAATACAGAATAGTGAGAGAGGAAAAATGGTGAGAAATAGCCGTGGCCCAGCCTGGCTGCATGTTGGGCCATTTGTACACTTTTTAAAATAATGATGCCTAACTGCCACCCCAGATGTTCTGATATGAGTGACACAGTGTGCGACCAGGGCATCAGGAGTTTTAACAGTGCAGTAAGAAAGAAAAGTGACTCACAGCAGTCAGACAAATGTGTCTGGCCCAGACAGACTTGAGTATAAGACTTCATTATTGTCCCCTGAAGCTATGACTGGGGGTGACTATTTAAAGGCATTTTGTTTTTTCTTTCCTTCCCTGTAGTTTCCAGACAACCCCATAAATTACCTATAAATGTTATCAGTAGCTGTACTGATGTGATTCTTACCCACTATCTTCATGTTCATGAAATTTGAAATACAAAAAGAAAGTATGGCCAATCAATAGCTTACATAATTTAAATGAACTAATATAAATTTTTGCCAAATAATTTAAGAACTTCCCCTTATTTTGCTTTTAAAACCCTACTTGTCCCTGCTGCTAATTGGAGCATATTTTCAAGGCAACTTGAGTCTGTCTCCCAGGTTGCAGTCCTCAACCCCAGTAAACTCCCAGGCTGCAGTCCTCATCCCCAACAAACTCTCTACTTAGATTAATTCTGCCTTGGTTTCTTCCCTTAGGTTGACAACACCATGTAAATCTAAAGTACAAACATTTTAAAACCACTAGTATAAGTCAGGGTTAGAAAGGTAGGTAAGAACTGTGTCACACAGAACTTTTCAGGGTGAGACAAGTACTTTTAATTTTCTTCTAAATGTAATAGAATGGCACTGAAGGATCTTAAGAAGTAATAGAACTCAATTTAATTTTAATTATATATATAATATATATGCGTGTGTGTGTGTGTGTATATATATATATATATGTTGCAGGAAAAGAAGGCCCAGTGGAGAAAGAGAAACACCCAACCCCCTGTGATTAAAACAGGAAGGGCTTTATTTCAACCAGCAGAACCACAACAGATTAAAGTCCAAAAATGAACAAGTTCCCCTCCTGTCCTGGTTCTGTCCTTCCCCTTTTACAGGGCTCCTTGTCCACAGGTACCCTTCTCATTGGTCAGTTTGAATCAAGCT
>NW_003852397.1:8784663-8791171 GCF_000181295.1 Otolemur garnettii | reverse complement strand
CATAACAATATGCAAGCTTGGTCACACCTTAATACATCCCCTTCCTAGACACCCCTGTCACCAGAATTTTTTCCTAAGAATTAAATAGAAACTAGTCCTGCAAACAAAGAACAGAGGCTCCTCTGCTGACTTCACCCAACTGCCTGATGCCTAGCCAGATTGCCCTCCCCATTTGTGTGTGATTTCAACAATGCACTCCTTCCTGGTAAATGACCTCTGACCATGGACTGGTTCTGGCCAATTGACAGAGGCTGTGCTCAAAGCACCTTTGTGTTCTTTGTTATACCTTTTGACATGTAGAGGCTAAGTTTACTCCATGTTAAGACTGCTTCTTATCTGAATGTGAACGTAGGAGGTATGTAACGTATGAAAGGTTTAAAGGATGGCACCCCGAGAGGAGGCCACAGTGGAGATGTTCAGCCCAAGTTTGTTAAAAGGGGAAAGTGACCTACCTGGGCAGTGCAAAGATGGTGTCTGTGTCCAGGAGCAGTTAGAGACCCCTTTTATATGGGGCCACAGGGGGTGGACAAATTCCGCAGCTTGCCTAGAAAGTTAGGGTCTTTTGGCTGGAACTTTTCTGGGAGTGGGCTAGCCAGATCCTTTGTGTTTTAGCAGGAGAGGAGTGGGGGAGAGGGGAAAGGATTGGTGTGTGGCTGCGTTAGGTCCCCTAACAACATATATATGTTTATATATACATATGTACAATCTCTGTTTATGAATATTCATAATTCCATCTATACCCTTCATGTTAAATAGGTATGTTTAGCCAACCCATTTATGCATACAACTCCTGTCCCACCCTCCATCTGGTAAAGCTTTTGCTTTTGATCTCATTTGGGAGGCTCTGCTACCCAGCCTGTAGGTTGCAACCCATCATAAGAAATAAAGTTCTCCTCTTCAAATTTATAGATCTTGTGATTTTAAGTCAATACATCAATTTGGGATACAACCCATTCTACCAACAAGTCAAATGCATGAGTTTCCCCTGAAGTAGGGGGAATATGGGCTTGCATCAGATTTCAATTATCTATAATTTCTTTGTCCAGGAATTGTAGCAGAGACCTTGGTGTAAGTGGACAACTAGGAGTTGTAAGTAGTTGGTGGGAGAATGTCAACAAATGGCCAATGAGCCCTCCATGATAGTGGGGGAGTATCCAAAGACCCTGTGGAGTGCACCAGAAGAGAAAGTGCACATTTTCAAAGATTATCCAGGCCAGAAAGTATTATGCCAGCTCACAGGAGCACTAGTAAAGTAAGAACTTTACTGCCCTTTTTTCTTTTTCTTTCTCTTTGGGAAGATCTCTGGCAGCTTACCCTGGTTTTAAGGCCTTGAGGGGAGAGTTTAAGGACAGAAACATGAGTTAATAAAATAGAAAACTGACACAAGCTGAGAGAAGGTGTGGCACACAGCACTCATCCTCACCAATCACATTGTATTACCTTTTCCAGACGATGAAAGATTTATATTTTCTAGGCCCTTTTGGTTAGGTGGGGCATGTGTAGGGTGACCAGATTTTAACATTGGTAAGGCAGGACAACATGTGGGGGGTGGGGTAGGGCAAGGCAGGACAGGGCCTGACAACAATGCAAACTTTGATAAGCAGTTCTCGATAATCACTTCTCAGCAATTATTTGTTATTATTACAGTTTAACATTATAAAATTAATAAAAATAATATAAAACTCATATTCTGGCAAAATAACCACATGGCAGCTGAAAATTGTATATTCCCTTCTTGTTCCCCCACCCGTTTGTGCATTCTTTCTAAAAATCGGGACTTTTTAAAATGCCACGGGATACGGGACAAATTGTTGAAAAGCGGGACGTCTGGTCACCCTAGGCATGTGGTTACTTACAGCTAATGAAATGTGAGTTGAAATGATGTCTGTCACTTCAGTGTGATAGCAGTAACCCCCTAGCTGACTCTTTGATTGTTCCCTCTTTCAAAGCAACAAGGAGACCCCACGTTAAGAGGGCAGCACCCTGAAAGCAAAGTGGCTTTTGTTGCTCAGTTAGTACAGGAAGGAGTTACTGCCTTGGAGAATTCCCTGGTCCTGAGAGCAGTTAGGGCAAACAACAACAACAAAATAAATAAATAAAGACTTATTTAGAGTTTTATTTTATTACCATAATATAAGCCTATCTATTCTGATCAATACAAGGTGAAAAGATTCAACCTAGAATAGAGTTTGGAGTTTTTATTACTCCTTGGGACTGAACATACTCATTATGAACTGAAGAACTTCTATGATCTATAGAACTTCTTTGAGGTTTCATCCAAAGGCAGGGAAAAAGCTACCCACACAAGAAGATTTACAGTAACAGTTGGGAAAATTTTTATATGGCTTTATTATTTTAGCCTCTACCCCTATTTTTTATGATGCTGATTATGGAAGTTTTTCTGAAAATTCTCACTAGCCTAGGCAACCTACTTAAGATTAGATTGCTTCATGTAAGAAAGAAATAAATGATAGCAAAGAAAAAAAAGTTTATTGCCTCTGAATTTCAAATGTGGATAAGGGTGATTCACAAATGGAGGCCAAGAACTGCCACCCTTTAGCAGCTAAGATTTTGTGTCTTTGGAAGATTTTTATAACTTGAATTGATTACAATGTTATCAACTAATTAGAAGGATAATTTTCAGTACTTTGGATTATTATTTGGTACAGAGCATCAACACTGCTTTTGAAATACAGCTATGCTATTTGAGTGGTTTTCTGTATAGTTTTAACTTCGGTAGATTATAAAAATAGTCACAGTGCTTTGCCCTTTTCTCCAGAAGAGGCAAGATGTTTCTCTGACCTTTCAATTTGGTCTCATCTTTTGACTTGCTTCAGCCAAGGAACAGGGTGGAAGAGGTACGGGCAAGTCCTAAGCCCCAGCTTGGTCTGGCTTCTTGGAAAGCTGGAGTTGTCATATGAACAAGTCCAGGCCAGCCTGCCGGAGGGTGAGAGACAGGAAGCACAGCCACCTTTGTTGTCCTTGATGATGAACAAATACCCTTCAGAGACAGATCTGCCAAGCTGACATTCATGTCACCACCAATCCATGAGGGAGACCAGCTAAGACCAGAAGAAATGAAAGATGATAAGAACTCCCGGGGTAAGGCCAGCATGCCGATCCATGAAACTGTGAGCTCAGTAAATGGATGCTGTTTTAATTCACTAAGTTTTAGGGTAATGATTTAAACAGCAAAAACTGATCATAAAATAATGGTAAAATAAGGATGAAATGTCGATTGTAATAAACTATGCTAATGATATCACCAATAGTGTAGGGGGAAAAAGCCCTTGCTATGGAGCAGATGCAAGGTGTCATAGATGCTGCATTCAGCTAGAGATGTTAGGTTTTAGAGTTATCCATTTTTAATTCTTTTATTAATTAGCTTGGGCTGCCATCACAAAATGTTATAGACTGGTGGCTCGAATAACAGACATTTATTTTCTCACAATTCTTGGTTTAGCAGGCCAAGGTCAAAGTACCAGCCAGTTTGGTTCCTGGTGAGGATTCTCTTCCTGGCTTGCAAACAGCCACCATCTCACTATGTCCTCATATGGAGGAAAAAGAGAGAGTTCTGGTATCTCTTCTTCCTCATATAAAAACACTATCCCTGTTAGATCAGGGCCCTTCGTTTAACATTTATCACTCTTTATAAGCCCTGTCTCTAAATACTGTCACCTTGAGGGTTAGAGATTCAACATACAAATTGGGAAGGAGCCATAAACATTCAGTCGTAACAGCTCTGAAACATGATTACTGCGGAAATCCCTACAGTAAAATTCACTTCTTTATTGCAAGATTGAAACTCTCTAGTCCTTATCCTCTCTTTTCTCAATTAACAATTGTTTTCAGTGACACAGTTTAAATAAAGAATGTAACTTTTGTTATCATTCATTTGAACATATGAAAGTCTGGCAATTAAGTTTGTGAACTTGCCACCGTGTGCAGAACTGATAAAAATATTGGAAAAGTTTGTTGAATTGTGTGTCAAAATCATCAGCTGAATATAAGAAGCATAGCAGACCAAGTAAACACCAATGGAGAAATAGTTAAGAAAATCTTAACTGAAAATCTTGGCATGAAAAGTGTGCAGAAATGGGCTCCTGCGTCATAACCATGCACCAGCTCACACAGCTCTGTCTTTGGGGGAATTTTTAGCCAGTAAACAAACAACAATTGAAACACCTTCCCTACTCACCTGACATGGCCCCCAGTGACTTTTTTCTTTACCTTAAGACAGAGGAAATATTGAAAAGAAGACACATTCATGACATTCAGAACGTCAAGGGTAATACAAAGACAGCTTTGATGGCCATTCCAGAAAGAGTTCCAAAGTTGCTTTGAAGGGTGGGCTGGCATCAATGCACAGCCTTCCAAGGGGAGCACTTCAAAGGTGACCAGAGTGGTATTCAGCAGTGAGCTCTGAAGCTCTGTTTCTAAGATGAGTTTGTGAACTTAATTGTCAGACTTCATATTATAAAAATAATTGTCACTAAAATTTTTGCTACAAAACCCAATATTTCATGAAGACATAACTTGAAGTTTAGGAGTCTTGAATTACGTTTGATGTTTTTTATTCCTTAGAAAAACAATTCCCAAAGATATACAAACATATCTCATTTACCATTTTTGTTATTTCCTATTCTTCCCACATATTTTTAGTTTTACATTTTAGTAGTAAATTTCAACTTGCAAAATTACTTTAATAATAGCATAGAAACCATTATATTAAGTAAAACACAAAGAGCGCTTAAAACTATTAGGTATCTGCATAATATAAATTTACCATGATGGACATGGATATAAAAAACACATTTTTGCCAAATTTTTATTTCTGACTGGACAACGCCCTCAGAAATATTGCCACTATACTATTTTATGTTTGAAGTACTTTGCATTTTCTCAAGATAAAATGCTAAAGCATGTGACATAGTGAGTACATTTAAAACCATAAAAGAATGACAAATTTAATCCAGTGAATGAATATTACTATGCCTGTTACATTTTTCCTTTCTTTATATTCCAACTTTAAGTCTATAGATACACATATATTATTCCCTATTCTGACATAATGAAGATATATTCATGTGTTACCTTCAAAACGTTAACAGTTTCGCCTTCTCACATTTCAGTCTTTAAGTAACCCACATTGATTTTATGTAGGATGTAAGGTAGGATTTCAGTTTGTTATTTATATATTCATGTGCTAACATTATTTATAGAATAGACTTGTCTATTCTTCACTAATCTGTCATGCCATTTATGTCATTTATATCTAACTATGTATGCAGATATATGTGTGTGTGCCATACATATCTAAATATGTGTGTACATATATGTGTGTGTCACATAGTGTCACATATATATATAATATGCACATATATATATGAGTGTGGGTGTGTGCATTTTCGTCTGGTCTCTTCATTTTATTTCATTAGCCTGTCTCAGTAGCCACTCCACATTATCTCAAGCTTCATACCTTTGTAATAATTCTTGATATTCTGTAGAGTAATTCTAAGCAACTAATTCTTCACTTTTAAGACTACCTTTAGTTAAGTGAATTCTCTTGAGCTTACATATAAGATTCAGCATCAATTTATCAATTTCTAGGAAAAGGACATGCTGTGCTGTGATTGTGACTAGGATTACATTCAATCTATAAATCATTTGGAGGTAAAATAAATTAATATAATTTATCTTTCCCTTTATTTACATGTTGTTTAATGTCTTTCAGAAAATCTTTAAAATTCCCTCATAGAGTTCTTGGACATATTCTACTAGATATGTTTTTGTGTAGTTTTTATGCTTGGTGCTCTTACAAATGATACATTTACATTTGGAGGGCGTATTTTCTTACCTAGTGGCAAAACTATTTTGCTATGTAGATTTTTATCCAGAAAATTCATCTTATTCTTTAATTAATTCAAAGAATTTATTTGTAGGGTTTTTTTTTTTTTTGTTATTCCTTGCACACACCTGTTAAATAATAAACTTTTATTTCTTTGTTTCCTGGCACACCTATTTTCTTTTACTTGTCATACTTTACTGTAGGGGCGAGACACTAGTAAAATATTAATAAAAAGAAGTAGAGCTTGGAATTCTGGTCTCCTTCCCAAACTCAGGAATTTCAGTGTGTTATCATCACATTTAATGTTCACTGTTAATTTGTGGTCTCTTCTGCTTCTAATTTGCTAAGAATTTCAATATCAATGAATATTCTATTTTATTAAGGGCTTTTTCTGAAATTGTTTAGGTAATTATATAATATCCTTTATCTTAAGATACAGCAAATTATATTAATTTAATTTTTGATATTAACCTTATTTTCCTTAGATAAACCCCACTTTGTCATGATAGAATATATCATTGTCATTTATATATGTTCTAAATTCTTCTTGCTAGCATATCACTTACAATTTTTGCATCTATATTTCATAAATAACATTTACCTAAAATTTTCCTTCCTTACTATGTTTGCTGCATTTTAATATCAAAATACACTAGTCTC
>NW_003852397.1:8777102-8784311 GCF_000181295.1 Otolemur garnettii | reverse complement strand
AACCAAGATATCCTTCAGTTGGTGAATGGACAAATGGTGGTACATTTATACAATGGAAGGCTATTTGGTGATAAATACGAGTTTAGAAGTAAAAAGTAGAACAGAGGATACTACAGACTGAAAAGGGTAAGAAGAAGGGGGAAATAGGGAGAGATTTGCTAAAATGACTACTAGATAAGAAGAGTAAGTTCTAGTGTTCCATAGCACTGTTCTATGACTGTAATTGACAGCAATATATTATTTAGTTCCAAACAGCTAGAAGGAGAATGTTCCCAACATGAAGAAATGATAAATGTTTGATTAATCTGATCACTATATTGTACATATCAAAACATCACTATATACTCCATAAATAAGTACAAAAATTATATCCTAATTAAGAATGAAATAAAAAGTATAAATGTAAATAAATGAGCTATCAGAATGAGAAGACATAAAGAACCTTGTCGGGGTTCTTATGCCTCAGCAGGATCTGCTGAGACTTGTGGAAACTGGCCACGATTAACTGAAGAAATACAGAGTTAGAAGTGACAGTAAAGAAAGACATGAGACATAGAGCAGAATTAAAAGTGGGAGCTCAGGTGTCCATTGCTTATTGTGGGAATCTGGTAATGGCCCAGAGTGTTTGCTCCACTCTGATTTTATTGAATTCTATTTGCTTAGAGGGTAAGATGAGGGAGGGAAAAAGATGTTGCCACCACCCGAGTTAATCTCCCCTGAGGGATGGGTGGGTGAGAGGTATTTTCCTCCCATCACCAACACAGAGGATCTTCCTCTGCCATAAGGGATATAAGCTCTTCTGCCCATATCTCAGGGCTTGAGCTACTCTCTCCGTCTCTGCCACAGGCAAATGCAAATCTCCACAATAGGTATCTGCTTTGCCTGTTTAATGGGGGAGTACGCCCTAGACAGTGGTTCTCAACCTGTGGATCATGACCCCTTTGGGGGTCTCCTGCATATCAGATATTTACATTATGATTCATAACAGTAGAAAAATTACAGTTACGAAGTAGCAATGAAAATAATTTTATGTTTGGGGGTCGCCACAACATGAAGAACTGTATTAAAGGGTTGTGGCATTATGAAGGTTGAGAACCACTGCCCTAGAAGATGTATCTTTTCTAGGATTTGCCATAATCTCTTCTATGGCCATTATTCTCCTCAGAGTGCTCACAGACCCAACAGGGTGTTTGTAAGCTCTATCCCCAACAGGCTAGAACTTCAGAAAAGGCAAGAAGCTTGCTAGCAATGGCTAGCTTAAATGTAAAGTAGCTAACTTTTCTTTGTTCCAACTCACTCAGCTTACTTTTTACTTTTCCTCTTTTTCTGGGGGTGCTTTCCTTTGCCAAGAATGGGGTCTTAGGTCCCCATTCCGCCAGTAAACCTTACATGCATAGTGTTAGGTGAAAGACTTCATATACACTGCATGATTCTAACTACATGCCAGCTGGAAAAGGTGAAACCATAGAGGCAGTAAAAAGGCCAGAGGTTGCCGGGGGTGTTAGAAAAGGAACAGAGGGATGAACAGGTGGGTCACAAGTCACTTTTAGGGCAATGAAACCACTCATTACGATACTGTAATTGTAGATACATTCATTTTACATTGGTCAAAGCCAGTAAAATGCAGTACACAAATGGTGAACCCTAAAGTCAGCTATAGACTCTCGTTAATAAAAATGTATCAATATTGACTCATCAGTTGTAACAAATGAACCACAGGAACCCAAGATGTTAATAATAAGGGGAACTATGTGCAGGGGAGAGAGAAGGCATATGGGAATGTTGTGCACTTTACACCCAATTTCCTGTATGCCTAAAATTACTCTGAAAAGCATCCACTTAACTTAAATAAATGAATAAGCGTTGTATTAATTTACCCCTTCTCTTGTGAAGTTTTACGTTTCTGTTGTAATTATATCCTCTTTAAATGTATTTTTCCATTACAACATTATATTTTTATAATGATGCTATCCAAAAGATTCTAAGTCCTGGACCTACTTTCTCATTTTATAAACTTTATATATCACTAAAACATTGCATTTTCCCTAATTGACTAGTTTTTGCAGCTAGTATTATTTTGGTAGACAATTTTGGTAAATGTTCTCACTAATATTGGCTTTCTTCCTGAAAATCATTTTCTTTTAAAAGTAGAGATTCATGGTTGTCAGTAGATTGTGATTTTTTTCCGAGGTCAATCAAGTTGGCTAAGCAGAAGCCATACTGACTCACAGAGATAATTTTTGTCTTCCATTGGTGCACATCTTTCTGAAATGCTCGATTTAATAAATTTATTGATTTATGTTAACATAGTGGTCACCTAAACCTGTCAGACCACTTTAGGTAAGTTCCAGGACCCTGACTGATTGACATTTTCCCAGTGATCATGGGGAACAAAAAAGGACCAATTTACAGAGCAAGGATAGGTATCTCGGAATACACTGACTATTCCACAGTTTCTTGCAGATTAATTGCAACCATCTGCATAAAAATGAAAGTTTACGCATGTGCCCCTCTAATTGCCTAAGAGCATTTGGTTACATTTTATTTAAGTTGTTAGATTAGTATGATTTTCCTAAACTTCAGAATTCTATTTACCTTTTCTCCATTTGGGCAGATATTCCTCCCTTGAACTGCTGATGATCTGTATCAAAGGAAGTCATATGTTTGCTTCCTGGTTATTTTGCATGGACTTGAACATAAACTTGAAAATTCCTGGCATATTTTATGATGAGATTCCCTGTTATTAAGCAGAGAATTTATTTGTTACTACTATTAATTATCTTTATTTCATTTTATTTTAGTGTTTCTTTTATTAGTGTCATAGTCCATTCAGGTGCTATAATAAAAATGTAGCTTATAAACAATAAATATTTATTTCCACAGTTCTGAAAGCAGGAAGGTCCAAGATCAAGACACTAGACTAGTGAGAGCCGTTTCCTTGTTTATGGACAGCAACTTCTTACCATGCCCCACCCAGTAGAAAGGGAGAAGCAACCTCACAGGGCTCTTTTTATAAGAGTACTAAGCCATTCATGAGGGCTCTAATCACCCCCTAAGCCTAAAGGCTTTATATTTGTGATAATATTGTCACAAAAATTTTGATGGTGGGGACACATACACTCAGACCATAGCAAGTAGTACTGTTTCTTTTGTTTCATTTGATTTTGGCTAACTATATAAATGAAAGGCAGAGCAAAACTACCTTAATGGTTGTAATGCATAATACTTGAGATTCAGTTTAGACTTCCAATCTCTTTAATTTAGAATAAACTTTAAAGTAATTAAGTTATTTATGCTTCAAACTCCTAACTGTCAGGAGCTACCTTACTAATTGTACAAAAGAATCATGTCTTGGTCTTCACATATTTTTTCAGTCTATAGGTCTTTGTCAGAAAATTTCTACTATATAGCTACTTACTAATGTCAGAAAATTTCTACTATATAGCTACTTACTAATAAAATTAGTTTTCGAAGTCTAGAGCAGGTATTTTTTAACTTTCTTGAATTAAAAAAGGAAACAACTGAGAGTTTAATGGATTCTTTTGGTTTGGGTTTTTTTTTGGCTGGGGCTAGGTTTGAACCTGCCACCTCTGGCATATGGGGTAGGCACCCAACTCCTTTAAGCCACAGGTGCCACCCAATGTTTTTATTTAAAAAAAAAAAATTCTCTGAGATCAATAACTCACTAAAACCTAAAACTTGATACTAGATCAATAGCCTGGAGAACATACTGGGGACTCTCAAAATTGTATCAGTTGAGGTCAATTAGGAGATTCCAGACCAAGCCGTTCAATAGAGGATTTCAATAGAAACAACCAGTTACAAAGAGCTAAGGAGCTGAAAGACCATCAGGGAATGTTGAGGATACCCAGAGTTTAGATCACCACCCAGAGAATATTGTCAGCCAAAAATTACTCTAGAACTGAAGTGATGAAGGAAGCAACGCTTTGTAAAACCTGAGTCCAGAATCCAGGACACCCAGACAAGAGCTGGAACCATAGAGGAGCAGCTGTCCGTGGAAGTGGGTCTGAGTACTGAGATTGGGGAAGGGATCTGCCCAACAGAAATCGTGAGCGAGAAGTTCTGCCAGAGAGAGAATTATGAATTATGGAGGAACTCCAGTCTGTGCTAGAAATGCCACCTGAAGCTCAGGGAGAAGGCAAAGAGATCAGCTGACTTTCCTCTCCCCACTATCCAGTTACCTAGTTTTGCCTCCATTAGCCCTATCTATGGGAAAAACAATTAGCCAAAGGAACACAGAAGATCAAGTTTGTAAATGTCGGGGCCCTGAGACACTGAGAAGAGTAGGAAATAGATCTTTTTTCAGAGTGAATTTAGGGCATTGGGCAGAACATAACAGAAGCTTGGGCTAAGGAAAGAGTTAAGAAATAAAGGGTTGAAAATTCTATAATATCTCTAACAGCAACATTATAACAGACAGGATTATTCATATTATTAGTGTTTATAGTAAGTTTCATAGCAAAGAGCAAAAGTCTCAGGAATATTTTTAAAATATCTATGAGCTCCTGAATCAGTAGGAGATCTTGCTTATTAAATTGTTGCCAAATTTCTTGTAATTGTAACCACTTTTTGAAGGCTTGTTATGTGGCATGCTCAGAGCTATACCTGTATTTTATTAATTTAATACTCGAAGGAACTCTAGGGAGTAGATAATGTTAGCTCCACTTTGCAGATGAAAGGACAAAGACTAAAAGAAGTTAAACAATTGTCTAAGGTCACAGGGGCAGTAAGTTGGGGCCAGTATTCCTAATCTCCAAGCTGTCACTGATCACTATGCAGTTTTCCTCCAATCAATGCTAGCTGGATGAGGCTTCATTATGTGTTATTTATAATCACCTTTCTGGAGCAGATGGCTCTCTCCCACTTCTATAAGGCAAGCTTACAATAATAATGGCTAAAATTAAGTAAGTGTTTCATATCCAACCCACTCACAGAAGGTGAAGTCATTTCTGCTTACATGATCCATGACTTTTAAAGGCTATATATGGGTCATTACCCATTACCGATAAGCCAAGCGAGTTGAAACTTGCAAAAGTGAATTTGAAACTGTACACAGTTGACAGTGGCCTTTCTGAGTCACCCATGCAAGTTTCAGCTTGCTCCGTTTATTGGTGTTGCTGGGAGGGCTTCATTTGTTTCTGTCCACACGGATTTTACAATTCTTGATTTTTTTGTAGCTCACGATTTTCCTAACGGCCCATGTATAACATGTGATCAGACTTTGGGGTCTTTCTCCACTTGTGGAGAATGACCCATCTCTCTCTCTCTCTGAGATGTACTTTTGCTTTGCAATAAATGTGTGTGTGATTGCTTTGTATCTGTGGCCACTCTGTCAGTGGCTAGACTCAGTACCAGTGGTCGTAATTGACACTGGGAACTAGGAAACCAGAGAAGATGTAGACAGATCTCACAGAAAGATTGCTTGAGCCCAAGAATTTGCATCCAGCATGGTCAACACAGCAAGACCCTTCCCTCACAGCAACCTCAAACTCTTGGGCTCAAGAAATCCTCTTGCCTCAGCCTCTGAGTAGCTGGGACTACAATAGCCCACCACAATACCTGGGTAGTTTTTCTGTTTTTAGTAGAAATGGGGTCTTGTTCTTGCTCAGTCTGGTCTTGAACTAGTGAGCTCAAGCAAACCATTCATTAGCCTCCCAAAATGCTAGGATTACAGATATGAGCCACCATGCCAACCAACACCATGGGTTTATACAATTTTAAGAAAGAGTTCTGGAATATCCTTCTGTACTCCTCCCTTCTAAACATACACACACCACACACTATATAGTGTGTCAGATGTTAATAATTAATGAAACGCTCTAGGGTTAAATATTCAACCAAATACCTGTCTAATTCCGTAAAGTAAAAATGGCAGAGTTCATGTTTCCTCAATCCTTCACATTATCTATAAATCTACATATGGCTATCTTCTTAGCTGCCTCATGGAACAGAGTGATTACAGTGATTAAAGAGATGATTAAAAATGTACGTACATAGTAGGCTCATTAGTTTGTCCTGCCTTTCTCCTGGAAGGATTGGTTGCTATTTCCTGCCCTTGAGGTGACTGACAGGTTGGAGTTACATAACAGATTACATAACAGGTTAAGTTATATAACCGTTTCCTTACTATGCACACATCCTCCTACGATCCTCCATGAAAACATCCTCCATGGTATCCTAATTAGATGGTAATAACCCCCAGCTCAGTTAAAGGTCCCTCATGAACTCTTTACTGTGTATGTTCCCACCAGGGAACAACTCCTAGCAGCAATATGGTTCCTAGCTACAATTCAATTCCTGCTCTCCACCCTTAGCCACTTCGTGCCACCTGTCTACTTTCTGCCGGACCTAACACTCCCACCTCAACCTCCCAATAAGCTGAGATTTCAAGTGTGACCCACCACATGTAGCAGACTAATGAAATTTAATCATTATGTATTCTTATATAATACTACCCAGGCTATATTTGACTTGTTTCTAGAGGAAATTATCCTAAAAAAAAAAATGGTAAAGAACAGAGTAGCATTCTTCCATTGCATTCATTGGGCATGAAAATATATTTTCTATTGAACTGGGGACAGCATTGGGTAAAGAGCCTCAGTCGGGAATTGGGGTTGTCACTTGCAGTTTTCCTTTCCTCCTTAGCCTCTTGTGTTCATGATTACTTCTCCATAGAATACCACAGTTGTGTCCTGTGTTTCTAAATTCAAATATACATGAGTGGAAAATGAGATGGCTGATGTCACAGAACTTTGTAACACATAAAATTCTATACACATCTAAGTTATCATAAAAATTCTTTTGAGTTATTATATGCTGGTCTAGACATCTGCACAGAGATACTTTCATACACACACAAGTGCACACACACATACAAGTGAAGGCCTAAGAGCTAAGGGCCCTACCACATACGTGATGCACACTAAGCCTAGATTAAGAAAGCTCTTGGAGGGGTGGGAAGGAAGATCCATCTACTTGGACTGCAACAATTGCCTGGCCCTATCTTACTGGCAATCCATCTACTATGTTGAGTGGATAGAACAGAAAGGGTAGAATGTTGTGTTCTGCACCGCCAGGAAATGCATTTGTGGTAGAAAATAAGTTAAATAATAAAATGACATTGTGGTCCTTTAAAGGTTTTTCATGGTGAGATTGAAAAAAGAATTATCATCTCAATTTAGAAGAATC
>NW_003852397.1:8771120-8776049 GCF_000181295.1 Otolemur garnettii | reverse complement strand
TGTCTTAAGACCTCTTAAAGTCCAGGTTTATTTAACCACACAAGATAACTTTGCCACTCTATTGATCAAGTCAAAGCATAGGCCTGCCTAATCCAAAAGGTGGGAAACTAGGATCCACCTCTTGATCCAAACTGCAAAGGGGGTAAACACAGGGAGATACAATTCACTGGGAGCCTTACTGTAACAATCCATCAGTCTACATATAAAACTATTATTGTAGAGGAATGACTGCAACTACTAATATGTATTGAAACACTTACTTGTATCAAGTAACTCTTCTAAATACTCCACATGCATTAATTTTCAAACAAGTCTCTCACAGAGGTACTATTATTTTCACACTTTTATAGAGAAAACAGGATCCCACAGACATAAATGTACTAAAATCACAGTACTAAATGTACTGTCTTAATAATTAAATAGTAGTAGTATAATTATGATACATTGACGACAGACTTAGTAAGAACTAAGTAGAGAAGTCAGAGTTAATTCTAATTACATGTGGAAACTCAATCTAATACAAAATAAAAACATACTAAGCAACAAACTATTCAGTTATATGGGAATTGTTTAGCAAAATGTGTTAAAAACAAAACGATGAGCTATTTGTAAAAAAAAAAAAAAATGCTTGATACACATTTCGCTCACCAAAGTGAAACCTAAATTAATTGAATATGTAAGTATATAAATATTAATACTATAGAAATGATAGAATAAAGTATGGGTAAATATGTTTAAAAATTTTAGTGCATCCCAGCACATTTAGCATATCACAAAACCTAGGGTGGGGCTGGATATGAAAATCATACAAAAGTAAGATGTTATTCTGTAATAACAATAATGGTGAAGATTCATTAATAACTTACAGGAGTATCTTAAATGTTTTGCATATAACAGAACATTTAACACGCAATTTCTATGAGGTACGTTGTATCGTTATTCATAATTTATATCTGAGGAAACTAAGTCATATAGTCGCTTACCATCTGTAGTTAAATAGCTTATAAGTAGGCAGGTGAGAATTGGAACTTCAGCATTCTAACTTAAAAGCCTGTGCTGTACTATGAAAATAAAATAGTTTTCTTTAAAAAAAAAAAAAGGCGAATAAGGAAAAAAGCATTATAAAGTTGAAGACATGAGAAAGGTATTTACAATGGGGATTATAGACAAAATGTCATGACAAATGGACAAATCTTAACAAATATGAACGAACCCATGGGAAATAAATAGGCAAAGAGTAGCAGTGAAGAAAGGAGATTCAAGTCAGTAAATACAAGGGAGCAAGTTCAATAATGCTAGCAATCAAATAAACACGAACAAGAATAAGAGTAAATTATCAATGCCAATTATTTCCTTGGGAAATGTGGAAATAATGAATGATATCCTGTACTTGAGAAAACATAAGGAAATGGCAACCCATCTGCCTTGGTGGAGAGATTAGAAAGTAGAGGACAACTTGACAAAAGACTCCCAAAGTCAAAACCATCACCCCCTGAGAACTGATTTTAGTTGCTATAGAAATTTATCCTAAAGAGATACATACACAAATATGTACAGATGACCTTTTATCCTATTGTTGTTTATAAAATGAGGGGGGAAGGAAAATCATCTTAAAACCCCTCCATAAGGTATAGGTAATGAATTTTAGAACAACTGTGTTGTACATGGAATCTTCTGCAAGTATCAAAATGGATGATATAAATCCACTCATACTGAAACTGAATTTGGCAGTATGGAAATCACTGAGGGGAAAAAGCAGGTTGTAAAACATCCTGTCATGTGTGATCCTCTTAAGATAATGTGGTATGGTAACACATTGAGAGAGTCGGAAAAGATATTCACATTGAAGTTAGCAGTGGGTGTAGTCGGATGTCGGGATACAGAAGGATTTATTTTTATGCTTTATCCTCTATTACTTAACTCTTTCACAAGAGGAGATTCTCTTTATAAAGCAGAAAGTTTGGCTTTCTGGATGTGGCAGCATGAAGGCATTGGGAATTCCCCTCTCCCCCCCACCCAAAACAAACGAGTCTAAAATTTGTTTAAAAAAATATTTAAGGCTGTAAAAAGTTGGCCAGTGGTGAATAAGAGATTGAGAAGCATTTATTCATGAAAGGTTACTAAGGCTTTGTATAAGAACAACAGGAGTCTGCCTGCAGCCTTCTTTATTTACTAGCTTGCTTCCTCCACACATGTGCACCACACAGACACAAACACACCCCCAATCAGTTGTCATGGTCATTTTCCAAGAGTCGGGCAAGCCAGGAAAACCAGCAGTTTTGCGGTCAGTGGGTGTGACCTTGATCTGGAGCTGAGAATAGCAGTTCCTGGATGGCAGAATTGTTGGCAAAAATATCAAACTTGTTAGAAAATAAATGAGAAAAACATGATGCTCCACTAGTCTAAGTTTGCATTTCCATTTGAGGGAGTACACTAAGATGAGAGAGTCACAAGACCAGATAACGCAAAAACTGTAGCAGTGTGCTGTGTTTATAACATACATAAAGTTGTAATATTTTACTGGAGTTAAATCAGTATTAACCTTGCCTCTCTTGTGTAGTTGAGATGTATCATGTGTCCCCAGAGTAAACACCAAGAAAATAACTCAAACATACAGTTAAAACAATGAAAACAAAAAAGGAGACAGTACTACCAGCCTTACAAAAATAAAAAGGCTTGTGAAGGAATATTATCAACAATGATATGCCAACAAATTTTATAAATTAGACAAATGGAAAAAGTCCAAATGGATGCAAAGTATTGAAATTGACTCAGAAAGGATACAAAACCTGAATAGACCTGTAAGTAAAGATAATGAATAGACAGAAATACCCACAAGGAAAACTGGTCTAGGCCCAGATGGTTTCTCTGTTAAATTTTACCAAAGGGTGGTGCCTGTGGCTCAAAGGAGTAGGGCACCAGCCCCATATGCTGGAGGTGGTGTGTTCAAACACAGCCCCAGCCAAAAAACGGCAAAAAAAAAAATATTTTTTACCAAATAGTAAAGAAAGAATTAATGCCAATTCCTTAAAAACGCTTCCAAAAATTAGAGAGAGAATACATCCCAATTTCTTGTATGAGGCTAGAGGTTATTATTCTAATCCCCAAATTGAAAAACTTACCACAAAGAAAGAAAATTGCAGATGCAAAAATTCTCAACTAAATGCTAGCAAATTGAGTTTGGCTACATTTTAAAAAGGATTATATACCAGTATAATTCATAATTAATATAGTGTATTAATATAATTAATAACTCATAAGTGGGATTTATTTCAGAAATACAAAGTTCAATATCCCCAAATCAATTAGTGTAATCCATCACAGTAATAAACGAAAAAACAAAAATCACATGATCATGTCAATAGATGCAGAAAATACATTTGACAAAACTGTCCTTTCCTGACGAAAACATTCAAGGAATTAAGAACAGAGGAGAACTTCCCAAGCGTGAATTAGAGGATCTATGAAAAACCCACAGCTAACATCTGACTTAATGATGAGAAAGTAACTACTTACCTCCTCAAAAATGAGACAAGAATGTTTGCTTTTACCAAAATAAGAAAATGTGTAGAGACAGAAAGTAGATTAGTGGTTTTCTAGTTTTGAGGCAGGAAAGTTTGAGGAGAAATGAGTAAGTCTGCTAAGGAGTAGAAGGGTCCTAGGTAGTGAGTGATGAAAATGTTCTAAAATTAATTGTGATGATGGCTACCCAACTCTGAATACACTAAAACTATTGAATTGTGCAAGTTAAATGAGTGAACTGTATTATATGTGAATTATCTGAATAAAACAGTTATTTAAGAAAACTTAAAATGATACAACATTAAAATATTTGTTCAATGCAAAATGTGTAAAGGGAAAACAAAAGAACAAAGAGACGTGAGACACATCAGAAACAACTGACAGATTCAAGCCCAACTCTGTCAATAGCGTCTTTAAAAGTGTACGAGTTAGTGGGAACTCTCTATTACCTCTGCAACTTTTCTATAACTCTTGTATACTAAAATAAAAATGTTATTAAAACCAAACTAAATAAAAAAGCAAGATCCAATTATGTGTTGTCTACAAGAGACAGAATTTGTATTTAAAGTCACAAGTAGGCTGTTGGTAAAAGGATGAGAAAAGATACACCGTGCACGTAGTAGCCATAAAAGACCTGGAGTGGCTACAGTAATATGAGACAAATATAGATTAAGACATGAAATATTACTGGCGTTGAGCTTATAGAATTAGTGAGTAGAGTTGTGGTTATTACAGGCTAGGAAAGTCAGGGGAGAGATGAATAGGGAGAAGTTGGCTACCAGATGCAAAATGACAGTTAAGTAGGAGGAATAAAGGCTAGTGTTCTAGACACGCAGCACTGTAAGTGAGCTATAGTTAATGATAATTCATCATACATATATTTTCATACAGTTAGGAGTCAGAATTTTGAATATTACCAATACAAAGAAATGGAAAGTGAGGTAATAGATATGCTAATTACCCTAATTTGATCATTAAACTTACCAAAACATCACTCCGTACCCCATAAATATGTATAATTGTTACATGTAAACTAAAAATAAAATTAAAAGGGCGAAAATATTTTTAAAAGAAATATTACTAGTAACAAAAAAGGACATTTTATAATGTGAAGGTCAACACATATGGAAGTTATAAATGTATACCCATGGAACACTGTAGCCCCAAAATAGGTGTGTGTGAACCAAACACAAACAGAATTGACACAAGAAATCAATAGGTCAACAACCATGGGTTGAGATTTTAACCCATTTTAATTTTCAGTCATTGATAAAGCAACTAGGCAGAAAACCAATACAGAGATAGAAAACTTGAACAACATTATCAATCAATTTACTCAACTGACATTTATCAGATATTTCACTACAAAGAACACATTCTTTTCAAGGACAAGAAGAATGTTCCTCA
>NW_003852397.1:8770010-8771100 GCF_000181295.1 Otolemur garnettii | reverse complement strand
AATAGGCCAAATTCTAGACCATAAAATGTCTCAATTGTCTCTATGAATTGAAAATAATTGAAATCACTTAAAATACGTTTTCCCAAACCAACAAAATTAAATTAGAAATTATAATTAACTCTAATGCAATTTAAATTAAATTAGAAATTGTTAATTTTGCTTTTTTTACCAATGACTCACCAACATGAGCCACATTCACATCAAAACCATGAGGAAGGTGGCCCAGGTCGCCATTGAGAAGTGCGACAGGTGTCTGGGCAACGACTTCGACACGAACAAGTGTGCATGCAGAGATTGTCATCATTCCCAGCAAATGCTCCTCAACAAGCTAGCAAGCTAAGTCACACATCTGATGGGGCAGGTTCAGAGAGGCCTGTGAGAGGCATCCTCACCAAGCTGCAGGAGGAGGAGAAAGAGAGGAGAGATAAGTGTATATCCTGAAGTCTCAGTCCCGGATCAGGAGATCACGGAAGTAGATCCTGACACTAAGGAAAAGCTGAAGCTTGTGAACTTTGGCAGCCTGTCCAACCTGCAGGTCACGCAGCCTATGGTTGGGATGAATTTCAAAATGCCACAGGCAGCTGTCTGAATCTGTCTGCTATGCTGTATTATTTTAATAAAACTAGGACCAAAAAAAATTGTTTATTTTCCATTATTAACAGAAAGAAATTTGGAAGAGTCAAGTATTTGGAAATTAAATAACATAAATAATCTAAAGGTCAATTAAGAAACCACAGTGAAAATGCAAAATCTTGAATTCCACAAAATGGAAAACATACCATATAAAAAAAATGGGAATGCAGCTAAAGCAGTGCTCAACGGAAAATTAATTGCTCTGAATGCATATTAGAAAGGAAAAGAAACTTTTAAAAGTTATCTACACTTCCTTCACCTTGAGAAAAAAACAAACAAATCAAACCCAAATTAAATAGAAAGAAGAAAACAATGAAGACCAGTGCTAAAATAACAGAATAAAAACAAAGAAAATCAGCTCAGTGCCTTGTAGCTCAGTGCCTAAGGTGCCAGCCACCTACACCAGAGCTAGAGGGTTCAAATCCAGCCCAGGCCTTCCAAAAAAAAAAAAAAAAAA
>NW_003852397.1:8759352-8769330 GCF_000181295.1 Otolemur garnettii | reverse complement strand
ATAATAAGCCTCCAGTTTCATATATTGTACTGCAAAAGATATAATTCCATTCTTTTATGGCTAAATAGTGTATCATTTATACACACATATACATACATGTACATACACATGTATCATATTCTTTTAATATCCATAGAGGAACACTTAGGATGACCTCATATTTTTGCTATTGTGAATAGTGCTATGATAAATACAGAAGTGCAGGTATCTTCTTGATGTAATTATTTCTTTTCCTTTACATATATACCCAGTAGTGGGATTGCTGGATCAAATGGTAGTCTTGTTTTTGGTTCCTTTAGAACTCTCCATACTGTTTTCCATAGTGGTTCTAGCAATTTCCATTTCCAACAACAGTGCTTGTAAAAGTGCTCCCTTTTCGCCACATCCACACCAACATCTGCTCTTTCTTGACTTTTTAATAATCGTCATTTTAACTGACATAAGTTAATATCTCATTGTGGTTTTAATTTACATTTCTCTGATGATTAGAAATATTGAGCATTTGTTTTTATATATCTGCCATTTGTATATATTCTTTTTTTTAATTAAATCATAGCTGTGTACATTAATGCAATCATGGGGTACAATGTGCTGGTTTTATATACAATTGGAAATATTTTCAGCAAACTGGTTAACATAGCCTTCATGGTATCCTCTTAGTTATTGTGTTAAGACATTTATATTCTACACTTAGTAAATTTAACATGTACCCTTGTAAGATGCACCATAGGTGTGGTCCCACTGATTATCTTCCCTCCCTCTCCCCTTTCCCCTTCTTCTTGGACTATAATTGGGTTAAAGCTTTCATAAGAAGGCTATAAATTGGTTTCATAGTAGGGCTGAGTACATTGGATACTTTTTCTTTCATTCTTGAGATACTTTGCTAAGAAGAATATGTCCCAGCTCTATCCATGTAAACATGTAAGAGGTAAAGTCTCCGTCTTTCTTTAAGGCTGCATAATATTCCATGGTGCACATATACCACAATTTATTAATCCATTTGTGGGTCAGTGGGCAACTTGGGCTTCTTCCATGTATTAGCAATTATGAATTGGGCTGCAACAAACACATTTGTATGTATTCTTTTGTGACATTCCCTATTTATATCCTTTGCCCATTTTTTAACATTTCAGATTAATATGAGGACACAAACCATGAGCTTCCCTTATTGCATTTGTTAGGTAAAGTCCAAGTTGTAGTTGAGCCCTTCATCCAGGAGATGTGCCACATACCCTCACATTGTGCGCATTATGTTGGGCTAACCTTTGCCTATTTTTAATAAGGTTATTTGGGTCTTTGTTATTAAGTTGTTTGAGTTCCTTATAAATTCTTGATATCAGTTCCCTGTTGCATGCATATTTTGCCAATATTTTCTCTCATTCTATGATTGTCTTTTCCTTCCTGGTGACTGTTTCTTTTGCCATGCAGAAGCAAGCTTTTTGGTTTAATTAAATCCCACTTGGCTATTTTTGGTTTTGTTGTTTGTGCTTTTGAGGTCTTAGTTATAAATTCCTTGCCTAGACCAATGTCCAGAAGAGTTTTCCCTAGGTTTTCTTCTAGTGTTCTTATAGTTTCAGGTCTCACACTTAAGTATTTGATAGATCTTGAGTTGATATTTGTACATGAGAGATGGAGTGTTGAGTTTCATTCTTCTGCACGTAGCAATGCAATTTTCCCAGCACCATTTATTGAAAAGGATGCCATTTCTCCAAAGAGCCCTGGTTCCTTTTATTGGAGAATGGCGAGAGAAATCAAGATGTAGGTTCCAGGCACCCTTTTTTCTGGAGTGTCATTGCTTTTAGGGCCTCTCAGAAGTCAGATCCAAAAAATATATATGTGTATATACTAACTCATGTATGCACACATATATATAATTGCTCATATATATTTATATATAATGGTATTGTGTAATATATAGCATGTTTATTAGTGTGTATAGATTAAGATGTGTAACAGTTTATTTAGTTTTTCAAAATTCTTTTAGGGCATTGCAATCAAAAATGCAGGAAGGTCACAATGGAGGAAGATGTTCACATCCTTTGACTAAACAATCGCATTCTGACACTTTGCTTCATGCACAAAGATCCATGCGCTAGGCCATGACATTCACCGGAGCACTGTTTGAGATAGTAAAAACGAGAAACAAACACTCACCAAAAGAGTAGTTAATAAGTAAATGATACAATTGCAGACCTCAAAATAACATACAGTGGTGAATCTAGATAATGTAGACCAATTTTATCCAAGTGTGTTCTGTGAACCAGTGTCAGCTGGCAAATTATTTGTTACCAGTCTATGTCAAGAAAAGTACTAAAACTGAAAGGGAACAGTTAGAATCTTTTATAGCAACCTGGAGCAATTTTGATCTGTTAAATGTAATAACAAAAGTAAGTTGGGGATTAAGCTTTGTAGTACATCTTTGTTTTGTTACATGCTTCTACTAATTTATTTTTATTGTATTTTAATAGAACATTGGTTTATGATAGATTGAAAATTATAAATTCCTCTCTAAAGTTGGAGAAGTAGTGATCTTTAATTAGATGAATAGACATGAATAAAGCTCCAAAATATAATATTGGGTGAAAAGAGAAAATTGGAAAATTGTATGTATAATGTGTTATCAATGACTTTATAGGCAAATTATGTATGGTAAAATATATATGACTTATGTGATGGATAGTCAAGGAAAGAGTAAAATTTGTACAACTTACGTAGTAAACATGTAAGCATAAGATGATGAGCCGTGCATGGGACTGAGATGTACTCAACTCTGAGGAGCAGCGCCCACTAGGGGAGAGAGGGAGTGAAGCAAAACAGAGTCATGGAGAGGGAGGGACGTCCACTGTATCTGCAGTGTTTTGCTGCTTTTTCAAAAGATACCTAAACCAAACATGGCACCAAGTCGACTGCTTTTTAAAGCTTGCCTGCGGGTATGTCAGGCTTGGTTATGTTATTGTCTATCTTCTTTTATGTTTAAAATATTTCATAATAAAACACACAAAAATGAAGTAAAGCTTTTTCCAACATGATTCTTATAAACTGCAGGGTACTGGAAATTTTCCATAAGAGAAAAAAAGGGAAGCGACCTAAGCTAAGATCAAAGCTTTTTAAAATATTTTAATGGATAAGGTGTCTTTTGAAAGTCATTTATTGAACAGCGACTATATTTGCAGAACCAAGCAGCGTACTGGGAATAGGAAAAACTATTTATTGAGGGCCCAGAAAGACTGTTTGGAAGAAGCTTGAATCTAAAACAAGAGCCTATTAATGCAGCTGGCTTGATGTGTACCTCAAAACACAACTGGATCTCTGTGTCATAGACAGGCAAGATTTAACCTTAAGAGAAAGAGGATTTCTCTTTTTATTACTTCATTTTCGGTTGTTATCATTTTCCTACATGATGGTGATCTTAGCAGTATCACCTGGTGAGCTGACTTTTCTAGAAACAGACAATGGGAGGTTTGCAGGAGAGGAAACGTCTCTAACAACAGATGCCGCGCAGATGCTTCCCCTCCCATTTTCTAGTTCTTTTTCTTTTCCTTGTTTCTTAAATTCAGAAGTTGGACAAGCGTGATCTTTATGCTCTCGTTTAACTCTGCAGGCCGGCTGCCCCCACAGCAGCCTCAGAATAAGTGGATTTCCTTTGTGTCTGAAATCATCCAGCACCAGATGTCAGACTGGAGATTTCCAGCACTCCTGGGTGCCGGGCAGCCATGTACCCAGTGCTGGGAACGGAGCTTCAGAGACAGCGATTCCCAATCCTGTCTCATTAAATTGAATGTGAAGCAAAAGGGAAGTTGACCTCCTTGAGAGGATGCTTTCTTTGACCTAGGAGAAGTTTGTTGTTATAAAAAGGAAATTCAATCGCTGGGAGAGATGTAAAAGACAAAGCTAAGCTGGCAGCTTGTAAATCATTTAACAGGGTACATGTGATTTAACAGAAATAAGGTCAAGGTTTCCAGAGGAAATGATTCCATGCTGATTGCATGATACTAAAACATAGAGATGTTTCTGTGTGTCACTGAACAAGGAGGACATGAAACTATCAATAAATATTCTTCATTATGACTCTGACCCTCTGGGCTCTGGTCACTTTAGATATTCTTCAGTGGAAGCCTGAGCAATTAAGAAGGCTGACTTCCCAAGGAGAGAGCTTTGTGTTAGCTAAGCTTGACCGAGCACAAAAGCTTGGACAACTCCTAAAATAGCAAACCCCCTTGAAGGGGCAGAGACTCTTCTTGTCTTAATTCGCAGCCTCAATTAAAACGGACTATTTATCAGAACCAGATAGTCAACTGTTAAATTAGTCCCCCAAAAGTAAGATTTTTTTCTTAGGATGTTTGCATGTATTTAAAAATTTGCCTTGCAGAATTTTGCAGGGTCATTTAGCGTGGTTTTACAGATCTAAAGAAAAAAAAATGGAACTCTTTGACCAAGAGAAGGAAAATGAAATCTGCCTCAGGTAAAAGTGTTCAGTAATTGGTGAGATTCTCTCTTTTCTTTGGTTGTATTGAGGGAATAAAAGCTGAGAGAGAAACCCAGCCTGACAGGTACTTTGAGATCAACAGGTCCTAAGATGGCTTTCTGTAGCACCATAGGATACTACCTACAAACCTAAAAACTTCCCAGTTAATTTTCTGCCACTTAAGTGTATATGTTAAAAAGGAAATTCAGGATGAGAGGGTTAGGAAATTGCAAATCTACATGCATTTCTTGTCTGTCCACTTAACCTTTCAATGGACCCCCACACACACTGACCCTGTATCTGCTGAGAGCAATACTTCAGCAGGCTGAACTCTGCTTCTACTTGGCAGCTGCAAAACCTCTCAAACCTCCATTTCCTCATCAATAAAATGGGAAATAATGTAGTACCTAGCTCAGTCTTCTGACAGGTAAAAGCTTTAACATGTGTCAAGCACATAGTATCATCTATGAGCAACATATAAATGTTAGCTACTCTGTTATTTAATTTAATTGGTGATTGTTCCACCTAATACAACGTCTTTTACCACAAGAGGGTCACCTATAGAAATTATACAATTATTGGGCTTAACATTTTGTAAATAGCTATACCAGTGGTTCTCAACCTTCCTAATGCTGCAACACTTTAATACACTTCTTGTGGGTCATGACCCACAGGTTGAGAACTGCTGATCTATACACATTTTATAGGGAGCTATAGATACCCACCCATATGTTAGTACAGAAGGGAAATATTACAAAATATGAAGTGATTGTCTATGAATATGGTGAATGTATTTTCTTTGTGATGTTTTTCCTATTTTCCAATTTTTTGAATATTATTTGTATTTTCTGGATTATACTTTTATAATAAGAACATAGAGTTTCATAAGGAAATTAGAGATAGTAAGTTAAAATCCCAGCGTTTGGTAACTTGTCCCCTAGGACACCTTCATTTCACACCTCTTTCATAGGCTGAACCCTGATCTCTCTTTGCTATTCCCTAACAGAGGGACAACTTTCAATTTGTATAACTAAATTTGATTCCGCTGAAAAGAAATTTCCAACTACTTGTAAAACTGAAGATTCACAACAGCCTCAGGAATGAGTTTTATGTCTAGTATAGCTGTTTTGTTTTTTCTTTAATATATGCATATGTTAGTTAAAAATACTTGCAAATATAATTACAAATACCGGTGATTAGTCTTACAGAAGCCTACTCTGGTATTAGGTACATAAGCAGAGTATTCACTATTCAAAGAAGCTGAAGTACTGGGCTAACACGTGGTCGAGGCAAGGAAATCTGAAATTTGGTTTATCTTTACAACCAAACCAGAGATCTTTTTAAAAACATGATTTCCTGGGAGGCTCCCCAGTCTTCTTAAATTAGAAACTCTTAAGAAAGAAGTGAGGAGGACAGACTTATATTTTGGAATACCACCTAAGTGATGCTAATAATTGGACAGCTTTATAAACAATTAATTGTTAATTGGACAGTTAATTGGACCAGGTACTATTAGGAGAAAGTATTAGTCTGAGATTTAATAATACTATATGGGTCTTTTTTATATTATGAACTATTACATATATATACTGCTTCCATAAATGTTCTGAATATTTGATGTATTTCTTACATTATCAGATCTCCAATATCTTGAGAAATGCAAAATGTTCACAATTGCTAGTGGGTATAGCAAGAATCATCACTCAGTATGTTTAACTTAAGTTCATTTAGTCCAATGTTTGTGTAAATCCTTTACAATTTCCCTTAGAATATATCTTTGTCTTAACCCTATTGGTTTCCAGTAACAGAAATTCAACGATATTTTCTTCAGGGCATTCTGTATCTCTTGTTTCCTTGCATTTGGGCCAATTCTGAAATCAAAAAGTGTGCGGAAAATCAATTGGGGAAGTGGAAAGTGACTATCTAGCAAGTCAACAGGCTTCAGGTTGGCGTGAACATCAAATGACTGTTCAATTATTTGTATGCCAATTCTCTTGCTACTTTCCCAATATAACTATAACATCAAGGTATTATAAAAGTACTCTTTGATTCAATTTGGGGGCTTTTAGATGTTTCGATTTTGGCTAGAAAGATTCCTTCGTAGCAGGTCACAGACAATAGTATTATTCAAAGTGAGGGTAATGAAATGGAAATTTCCAGGTATTTTAAAAGCAAATCCTTTTAAAAACCAGCCTTATGATTTTTCCACATAAGTTATGTAAGTTTCATGTGGCTTAAGGACTAAAAATAAAATAAAAGGAAAAACAATATTTCTTTCCATTGAGGAAGAAAGATGTGATAGGAATAGACCGTTCTGGTTCCCTGCATCCCATCTGTAACCATAAGAAGGATGCAACCTGGCAGGTGACTTCCTGGACCGCATCTCTCCAACATTGGAATTTGAGCAATATCCACCTTCGTCATTCAAGTGAGGAGCATTTTTACCAAATCTCCATATTTAAAAAACTGTGTCTAGTAAACCTAAGGGATTTCTTGAAGAATTTTACCATCTACCAAAATGAAGTCCAGGACAATATCATTGTTTTATAGGGCGATGCTGCCCTTTAACTAAGCTAAAATATTGCCAAGATTTAAAGGTGAACATTTGTTTTTTAGAGTAACCTGTCAGGGCACACTCCAATGCCACATTTTCAAAGTTAAAATGCCCCAATTTTAAATGGGGATCTATGACGCTCAGGTATTTTATTGTGATATCCTAGAAGTGTTTTGAAGATAAAAGTTCAGTTCTTAATCACAAGATAATTTATTATGTCCCAAAAGCCTTATCCATAGGATGATCCAGATTTGGAGAAAGTCCAAGTCAGTAATTGAGAAATCCCAAGTCTGAATCCAAAGATATTCTGAGTTAAAAGGGCACTGCTTTGCTGACTCTTACTTAAGAACTCTCGAGGGTGAGAGAATCTTGGGAGAACGCAGCAGAGTGAATTGTAATTCTTTTCTCAATCATTTTAACTGAGTGGCTTTAGTGGTACAGGGGTGAACATAGCTGCCTTCCAAATCACTTTAACCGAGGGATTAGTGACCATACAGGCTGAGAGAGACTATAAAGGGGACCCTAACAGCTTGAAGGCAAAGGAAGAAAGGAGCAGATCAAAGGAGGTAATACGCGTCTTCCCTTGATAAAAAGCTGTTACTTTTCAAAGTTGCCCCAAACCAATGGTCACGTGTGTTCCAATTTACTTAGTGTTCTTTTTAATTTCCATGGATTCAAAGAGTCCTTTCCTTCTCAGGGAAGCTCAGAGAGGAAAATATATATATATTTAATTAAGCAGCCAAATGAATGAAAATTTCATTTGAAGTAAAATGTTCTCGAAATATTTGGCTTAGCCCCATAATGCAATGCCCAAAGTGCCTTCAAATTTTTATTCCTAAGTGAGTTTTCATCTCCAATTAAATTCTCTGGCCTCAAAGCTACTTAAGAAAAATTCTGAGCCAAAAGATATTTCATTTACCTATAAGCCCTCTGGGGAATGCCCCTCAAAAAAAATCAGGTCATTCATTCTTGAAACTCATAAATGTCAATGTGAACATACTCTGAAGTTCATTTACCACACAGAGGTTGGGTGAATCTATGGGAAATACAATGAATAGTAATAACTTCTGAATATGTTCCATATTTTTGCATCCTCTGTTGTCTCCAATATCAATTTTCCTTTGCTACTCTGGAGCTGGAACATGTTAAGGTATATTAAGGATAAGACTGAGATTCATATTTCAAATGTTTTTGCTAGTCTCTCATGTGATAGTAAAAAAAAAAAAAAAAGAAAAGGGATTCATTGATATTGGTAATTCCCACCACTGCTGACAAGTTTCACTGTGGTTTTTTTCCATCTTCTTTTTCCCAGCGGAAAAAATCCTTGTTGCTGAACATCTGGCTAAGGAATGTTGAAAGTCCAAAAAGGTCTTGTGTGTCATCTGAGTGGACTGACTTTTTGAGAAAGGTTAACAGAGAGTAATGAAGCATTTTCAGAGGAAATCTCCTGTAACATTTCATGAAAGTCAGAATATTCTCAAAATGGAAAGGTGGAATAAAGGACTTTGATCAGTGTGATGAGTTTGTTGCTGTGTGGACGTTGAAATGTGCCCTGTAGGAGATTCTATTTAAAGCCACAGAACCTACTGGCAGATCCTGATAGTAAATGCTCTAGGCTGGTACTGACCATAGCACCATCTACTCACACCTGTGCCTGATAGGGGACAAACAAGTAAAGCTCTCAGATGTGGGATAAGAATGCCCTTCCATGCTTCACTTGAGGACCAGGAGAAAAGGACATAAACTTTCTCTTACTGAATCATCCAGTCAGGCCCTTGGCCATCCAAGGTCAAGTTCAATAAAATTTTTGTGCTGAAAATATGTGTGTGGGTGGAAGGAATGGTTGTGAGTACAATTCAATGTTGGGAAACCTAGAACCGAATGAAGGGGCGAATTTGTATGTGTTTGTGCAAACATGCACAAACAAGCCTTCACAAATTAGTATCCACGGAGTTACTCGGAAAAGCTACCACCAGCCGCACATGAACAGCGGCTGCTGTGACACTTACCAACTCACATCCATGGAAATTAACACCAATGACCATGTAGATTTACATCTACTTATATTTCACGGGAAAACTTTTGTATTAATTATATATCTTCAGAAACAAATGGCAAAAACGATACTTACTTTGCACATCTGAACAAAAGCCAGAATCTCATGAGGTGTAACGTGAATGGTGCAAAGATGGGCAACATACCCTATCCACTTGGGCCCCCCGAAGCCTGGCAATAAAAGTATTTACTGTCTGGATTTAAACATGTCCACCTAATATAATGAAGTTCAGATCTAAGACAGGCCAGAGAGATAATCTAGTCCAAACTTCTCATCTGGCAGAGCAAAAACAATTGTGATAGGAAGTGGAAATACTTTTCTAAAATTACACAGCTCATCAGTAGCAGATGCAGAGCCCCACCTCTTTGTAGGACGCTCTGAAGATTCCTTTAGGATCATTTTCATAATATTTCTGGCCCTGATGCCTAGGGAATGGTTTTACTTTAGGGTTTCCATTAATTAATTTCCGGAAGTGTTAAATTCTTTTGCAAGACATTTTGGGAGTCATTTATTTTTTAAATCCTAAAATGCTAACAGGGAGGTCATGAAAAGCATGTTAGAAAACTGTGGCCATGAAGGGGGCTGAGCGCTGGTGTGATACAGTAGGAAAAGCCCAGACCTCAGAGGAAGGCTTGCACACAGTCGCACCAGACTAAGCTCATCCACGTGTTCTCCT
Organism: Otolemur garnettii; assembly: GCF_000181295.1. Lineage (NCBI taxonomy): Eukaryota > Metazoa > Chordata > Mammalia > Primates > Galagidae > Otolemur > Otolemur garnettii. The sequence goes on along the minus strand of NW_003852397.1, from coordinate 8,759,579 downwards.
TTTCTTTCTTCTCCTTCTTTTTTTCTTGGTAATAGTTTGCCAGATACAGTCATCACCATGACTAATGAAAATAATTCTTCCAGAAATGTACAGCCACAGACCCATTATTAATACTTTCTCTTGAAACATGACCATTTCTATCAGAACGATGATAATCTTCCCATTTGGTTACTAGGAAATTACTTTTGTTTCTTTGTGTTTTTGTTTTGCCCAGGTGGTTTTTTTTT
>NW_003852397.1:8752413-8759143 GCF_000181295.1 Otolemur garnettii | reverse complement strand
GAATCCTGTTTGAAACCCAGTATTCCCGCATCATGTTCACATTTTCTCTTTCAAAATGAACAAGGAATGAACTGTTATTAACAGAACCAAAGAACTGAGGACAGGATTAGCATCAGCCATGAAAGAAAACCAAAAACAAATAAACAAACTTGAGACCCAGGTCTGCTGGGTAGAGTTACATTCCACTGGATGACTGCCTTCTGGTCCCTGGCGGCTCCTATTATTCAGAAACCTCCTTGGACTATAATAAATTAGCTTGACAAATTATTCCTCTCACTAGACTTATTTGTTATCAACCTTTCCGAGAAGAGTTTGAGCAAAGAAAGCTTTGTCTGCAAGTGACATGTTGAAGGCATCTGTTTAACAGACTCATTTCTTTAAGAGTCTGTGAAGGTTGTTTCCATCAGGGAAGAGAATGGGGTGCACCGGGCTCATCTTTCTCCTGGAGTTCACACCCCATTCATCACTGTCAGTCTTTCTGTTGCATTGACCTGTCCTTTCTCTGCCCTCTGGAGCCCCCATCTCTGGCCTGAGCAGGACGGCGCAGCCCGGAGGACATCTTATTTTATGACGCACATACTTGTCGCTCAGATATTTCATGGATGCATTTTTCCTTTATTTGAGGGAAATCCATTTTCTCAAAGATCATAAAATAAAATCCAGTGATTTTTAATCATTAAACTGTGTTATCATATCCCCATATTCTCCTCAGCCTAATCGTTAAGATGTATTTTCCATCCTGCAAACACTGAACACGTTCTTTCACGAAGGAATTGCCACAAATACCAAAAAAGTAAAAGGTCTGCCTTCTCCATTTTCAGCCTTGATCTCTCCAATCCATCTTTCAGCCTGCAGCAAGTCAGTCTTTCAAAAATGTTCAGTCTGAGCACATCACAGATCCTGGCTTAAATCCCTGAGTAAGTCACTGCTTCAGAATAAGTTTTAATTCCTCAGCATAATGTTCGCAGTCTGGCTTCTGCCTCCCTTAAGACCAACTTCATCTTTCAGGGCACCACTCACCTCCCTTGCAACCCATAGACCAACCTCCAAAGTGCCTTAGTTTGTCTCCTGAGTGCTTTACAGAGTGACATGCTACACACATTCTCTTATTTCCAGGTCTTTGCAATCCTCTTTGCTTGCAACATTCTTTTCCTTTACCTCTTCTTTTGGATGACTCCTATTTTTTATATCTCGTCTTAGTTGTCAATGGCTTGGGGAGGCTCCCTGGTCCTCCCAGGCTCTGCTAACTGCTCATAGTCCTGATACCACTACTCCCCCTACCCGCAAGCATAGCTCCAAGCAATTCAATTGCAATGGCCTATTTTCTTCTTTTTTTTTTTTTTCCTTCTCAGTAGCCAGTAAGTAAACTTCTTTAGGGTAAGAAGTCAATTAAACAGATCATTATAGTCCCTGCATCTAGTACAAAAACGGGAAAATGTAGTAATTTGTTAAATGGGGAGTCTACCACTGTGAAATGAGAGCTTTACTTAACACCCTGCTGCTGGTGGTGGTGATTAGAGCCCTTATTCTCAAAGAGCTTGCAGTTTAGGTAAAGTGATGATTATTTACCATACAAAGTCATTAATAAAAGAAATGAAGTACATGTGTATTGGATTATAGGCAGTATTAGAAAAACAATTACTATAGTAGTTGATAGATGAAAACCCTCACAAGCGATTTATCAAGGAGAGATGGGAAGGGAGATTGAGCTGCTACTGTGAAAGATTGGATGACTTTAATAAGAAATAGATAAAGGGCAGAGTTGAAGGATCAAAGGAAGGGAAGGTCCAGATGGGAAAGCATACATGTAAGGCCTGCATGTCCCATAAACTGTCGTCAGCTCATTAAATCGAGAAAGAAGGAAACCAAGAGTTGTGGCAAATGCGTTCATTCCAATAACATATGCAGAACATTCACTCCATGCCAGGCCCTGTGCTCAGCCCTTGGGATATGTCAGTGAACCCAAGACCATGAATGCTGCCCTCAAAGGGTTGATCCTCCAATGGAGGGATAAATACAACAAATAATTATATTCTGGTCCACAATCCCTTATCTGCAAAATCAAAGTCTAAAAAGATCTAAAGATTGGGATTATTCCTTGATTTGTCAGTAAAAATGACCTAAATTTAACTGACAAGCAGCCTCGTATAATCATTATCCTAGCTAATGGACATGTTCCTGTGTTTCGCTTCGGAAATACTAATGTGTTTGAATACAAAACTCACGGAAATGTAGTATATGGTATATACACTATGTTCTCTGCTAAATGTGAAAAGGGCTAAATTTTGAAGTGCATCTGGTCCCAGGTGGTTTGGATGAGGAAAAAGCCAGTGTTGCTATGGACAGGGCCATGGGGAAAAAAAGAGGAGCAGTGTTATGGAAATCTGGAAGAAAGGAAAGCAGGCAGGGAGCCGTTGCAGCACTGTATAGGGTGGTCAGGACAGGTCTCTGCAGGAAGGTGAGATTTAAGCACTTTCACTTGCAGAGGTGAGGGAGTTAGCCAAGCACATAACAAGGGCAAGAGTGTTTTGGACAATGGAAAGAAGAGGGGGCAGCAGAGAGCTGAACAAGGAGAAGAGTAGGAAAAGTCATCAGAGAGTAATTAAGTGGTATGACCAGACAGATTGCTAGGCCAGTTCATGGTTCAAGGGAGGAGTGGCATCATCTGACTTACATTTGAAAAACATCATTCTAGCTGCTGAGTTGAAAAGAAACTATAAGAAATCGAGGGCAGAATCATTAAGACTGATCAGCAGTAATTCACAATAATCCATATGAAATGCTGATGGCTCAGACCAGGGTGGTGGTAATGGAAATGATCGAAAGTAGTCAGATCCTGAATAGCTTTGAAGATAGAGTCAATCTCATTTCTTAACAAATTGAATGGAGAAAGAGAAAAGTTACAGGTGACTCCCAGATTTAGGGCCTTAACCCTCAAAAGGATGGGAGAGACACCACTATCCAAGAAAAACTAATGGTGAGGCTCATTAGGAGAGGAGAATCAGCAGTGGTTTTGCCCATGTTAATTTCAAGACATTTGCTGGACTTTCAAGAAGGGGGGTGAAGTAGACAATTGAACATTAAAGCCTGGAAGTCAGGGGGGAAAAAAATAAACTCAGCCTGGACTTAAATTTGGGAACTATTAGCATAGTGTTGCTGTTGAAAGTCACATGACTGGATAATAACTCTAAGAAAACAGATGTGCTAGAGCAGAGAAGGCATCCAAGGATTGAACATTAAGAAAGGCAAAAAATAAATACAGGACAAAAAAAGAAAAAGATAGCAAGCAAGCCACATGTGTGTATCTCCAGAATTAAGCCTTCACTCCTACTCCAAGCTCTCTCAATAGTATAGAGCTCTGGGGAGGAGGGTAGGTAGAGCTCAATAAATCCAGTAATCCCTAGACATGAACTGGGAGGTATAAATAAAACACCTTAGAAAGTGAGTGTACATTTCCTGCTCCTTAAGGTATTGACTGGGAATGAAAACAGGAATTTACTAGAGTAATGCAGCTTTCCAAAGCCTAATGTATTCCTGGCAGGATTCAAATCAACACTAAAGGCTGCCATTCAGAACTCATTTTTATTCCCAGAGAGTTGGAAGAAATGTAATAAATGCTTTTCGTTACTATTATAATAAGCATCAATTATGATAACAATGGTATTTGCTGTTGTGGTTAGAACTAATAGGCAGCCTGCAAAAGGTGCCAGGCAGTGTTCTAAGTGCTTTCTACTTGTTAACTCATTAACTCTCAAAGCAACTCTACGAAATAAAGAACATTACTAACAAAGAGGTTAGGACGATTGCCCAAGGTCACACCACTGTGAGTGACAGAGCTTGGATTTGAACCCCAGCATTTTGATTCCAGAGTCTACTCATCATGCTAAACTTCTTCATAGAATAAATATTTGTTATTTGGTACCGGGTTGCTATAATAAATTCTAAAAGTGAATTGATTTCTCTAGAGTGTTGTTAAAACATTAAGCCAAGAGGGGCTCTTCTACAAATGGAACTTTACCCTAGAAGTGAGAGCAATGTTATCCAAAAATTATACCCTCATATTAATTTGAAAAAATTAAAAAAAATACTCAAAAAAAAAAAAACCCCAAACATTAAACCAAAACATGACCTGAGGTTGGCATAAGAAAGTACAGAATACAGACTCAAGTTTGTGCTCTCCTCTGCTCTAGCCATGTCCCCTGAGCAGACAACTTAGCCTTGAACCCAATTTCTCCTATGCAAATTAAGATGACAACAGCACCTACTTCAAACTAGTTTTGAGTAAGACAAGTGTATATGGAAACAGTGCTCATAAGTTATAAAGCACAAATCTAAATTATCTTCTAGTACCTGACATATGGGAGGAAATTTCATGGGCAGAAAATGTCCTTTGTCACAGTGAAACTGGCCCCACACTTCACAGTGACAAGGTACACTCCCTGGGAATCTTGCCCAGAGGCCGGGTCTTGGCCACTTGCTTATGCCTCTCCCCTCCCCCCTTTAGCTCTTTCACAGTCTCATTATTCCTGTGACTCCGGCCTGAAATTGCAAGGGCCAATTACCCCCATATGCTCATTTTCCCTTTCATCCTGAAAGAGACTCAGAAGATGGCCTCAACGACAAGTCTCTGAGCTAGAATCTGTGGGAGCCTCTAGTATTAAGGTACTTGCCTGGATTATGTGTCTTAGAGTCTTGCAGGGCAACAATTACTTTCAAGAAAGTAGAACAATGATAAAGAGCTTCTTGGCATATTGCCAATCTTTATAAGGTCCATTTTATACATCAATAAATTTCTTCTTCCTTTATAATTCCATCCAAAGACACACCCCTATTTGTTCTGGTTACATGGTAATTGTGGAAGCTGTATGCCATTGCTTCAAGGTGGGAGCTGGGAACAATAATTTTCTCCAGTTGAGGTCTGAGCTATTTAATAAGGAGTCTTAAGAAGCTACTCCGCTAATTTAAAAGCTGTGAACTGACTTTGGCACATAACCAGTGACTAAACTCTCTCTACTTAGACAATGTTAATTCATTTTTTACAATAGTAGCAAGAAAAGCAAGTTCAAGAAAGGAAACATAAGAAAGAAAGAGATTAAAGGTACAAGATCATGACCACTGAAGTCACCACTGGCTTTTGGTATTTTCTAAAGCTGTATGTCCATATAGATGGAATAAAATCACCACCTCTGCCATGAGCATCTTTTTCAAGTCTCATTGTTAGTACTAGTATTCATTCCTGAGATCCAATCTCTAGGAATAAGATTAATAGCGGAACAGAAACATCATTTTCTCTCTAAAATGTTTTGGAAAAAATAAAGTAGAATTCCATTTTCTGATGATGGCACTTTGAAGTAGGCTAATATGTTGAAGAGCTCTTCTCTTGGAAAAGCTTCTAAATATTGTGTTTGAGAAAAACAAATGATCCAATTATCTCAACCAAAGCTTTAAGACACCATCTGGCTCAGTCAGTGGTAAGACATTAAAGGATCCTACAAAAAGCTGCATGTGATAAAATTCAATGCTACGACGAAGAAAGTGGGCTGTTAAAAACTTACAAGCTTCCCTGTATTGATGAAAATTAAAGGAAATAAATCATAAATGATCTTTTAAAAGGTCCTCAGAGATCCAGCTGCCAACCTCTCCACCAGCCACCAAATCTGTCCTTCCTCAACTACTCCGACTCAGAGTGTGCTTTTAATTATCCAACAAAAGAACACACTCAAGTGTTTACCCAATGGCGTATCAGTAAGAGAAAAGGCATGACTTTGTAAACAGTAAAATCACTGGCATTTGTAATATCCACTCAGGCCTTTCTTTGTTTAAATGACATATCCAGACTTGGATCTCTAAAAGACCGAAAATATTCACCATCTCCCCACCTACACCTTTTGCCTCTCTTTACATTGATAAATTGACACAAGGATGTGTCAGTCCACTTACCTGCCAGAGACTTAAAAGTCCTGTCAAGTTCTGCTTTTAATTGTTTACTTTTTAAAGCAGCTTCATTGAGACAGAGTTGGCATACAACCAACTGCTCAGCACATGTACAATTTGAAACTTGTCACTAAAGTCAAGATAATTAAAATTTTCATCACCCCCACCCCAAGTTACTTCTTAGTTCTTTTCTATTTCTTCCGGCCATCTCCAGCCCGAGGCAATCAATGATCTGGTTTTTGTCACTAAAGATTAGTTTACAATTTCTAGAATTTTATGTAAATGAAATCATAGTGCATATAATATACAGGGTTATACTATGTTACTAACATAATGTACTATGTTACCTGATTTTAAATTACACACGAACTTTACGGACACCCTGTACTTTTGTCTGGCTTCTTCACACAGTATAATTATTTTGAATTTATTCACATTGCATAGTGTGTTACTTTTTTATTGTTGAGTAGTATTTTATCACATGGTTATACAACAATTTGTTTATTCATTCACTTATTTCTGGACATTTAAATTCTTTCCAGTTTTTGACTATTTGAAATAAAACTGCTGTAAATGTTTGTGTACAAGTCATATGCTTTTATTTCACTGGATAAATATTAGTAGAAATGGAATGGCTGAGTGATAAGCACACAATCAGGTTTTTAATAACTGTCAAGCTTGGCTTGGCGCTTGTGGCTCAAGTGGCTAAGGCGCCAGCCACATACACCTAAGGTGGCAGGTTCGAATCCAGCCCAGGCCCGCCAAACAACAATGACGGCTGCAACCAAAAAATAGC
>NW_003852397.1:8749928-8751791 GCF_000181295.1 Otolemur garnettii | reverse complement strand
CCTTTTGAGAAATGGAGGAGATTTTCCCTCCTGTGGTCCCAACTACTTGGGAGGCTGAGGCAGGAGACTTGCTTGAGCCCAAGAGTTGGAGGTTGCTGTGAGCTGTGATGCCACAGCACTCCACCTGGAGGACAGTTTGAGGCTCTGTCTCAAAAACAACAAAAAAGTGTGTGTATTCTGGTGTCTCATTATGGAGAAGTATGAATATCATATTCCACCAGACCCACTTTTTTTTTAATCTTCAAAAAACCTGTAAGAACCTAAAATCTGAACAAAGAGCATTGACTTTAGAAAATGCCTATACAGAATTTTGTTGTTTCTTTTGTAATACTTTAACAATCCAATAATAAGGAGGAAAAAAAAATTTTAAGCAGTATTGCTTCAGTTTCTCAGCAGGTATATGATTTAAAATACCCCTGTCCCATTGAGATGTGAGCTACAAACTTTGGTAAAGTTAGAAAAATTAGCCAACCATTCAAAAAATATAAAAACCAAAGAACCCAGCTAAATATGAAGTTATTATCTTGTTTGGTAAACATAGAGTAAGTACCAAAAAAAAATCATTTAGAAAAAGTGTTCATTAAAAAAAAATTCTTCTTGTAATTGAGTTGGTAAACTCATCCATTTGAGGACTGTGAAGTGTAGTCCCAAGAGGACCTGTGTCCAAGGCGGGGCCTTGGAACCCCTGCTGGAAGCCTCCTGTGAGCTTCTCACTTCTCACACCACACTCACCCCTACCTCCCATCTGCAGCTCCTTGTCCTCCCCTTTTTTTATATTTCCCACAGGGAAAATGGTATACTTACTGTCTATCTTTTTAATTTATCTTCAGCATATTTCCAGATCAGCACATATATCTTCACCCACCTTTTTAAGAGCCGTGTAATATTCCATTCTATGAAGGTCCTTTCATGTGTTTAACCACTCCCTATTGATGGGCATTTCAAGAGTTTTCATGTTTCTCTATTACGCAAATGTTGTTCATGCATTTTCACACATGTATAGGGAAGTGCTGTACCTTTGTTTCTGGAGCATTCCCAGTGTCTCATTCCAAGCATGCTTCCCACATGTAACAAAGTACCTGTTAACTCCTCAGAATTGGAGGCTGCTGCACCACCTAGTGAGAAGAGAAGGCAGCCAGCAAGGCAAGCGAGTGCTTCACAATGTGCCCTGAACTCCTCAGCCCAGCACTGCTTCCTGGAGAGGGAGTGTGGGTGGGAGAGAAAGGTCTGGAGTCAGACCTGGGTTTAAAATTCAGTTCAGCCTCTAATTATCTCTGCCCCTTCCGCAAATCACTGTAATACTTTGAGCTTTGCCTTCCACGTCGTCAAATGGGATGATCAGGGCAATATTCAAACAAAGCACATCCAGTATTGCCCAGGTACAAAATGATCACAAGACATGTTCACCTGAGTGCCAGGTTGAGTACTGACAGCGCCCACAGAGACAGGCATTTGCTCTTCTATTCCCAGATTGGGGAATAGCTAGGGGAATGTTCTGAAAAGGTCTTAGAAGATTAGATCAAAGGACATACTTGGACCCTTGGGACAGCAGTTATTTCCAGCTAGTATGGAGCAATACTTTAACCATCACTCCAGTCTGACCCACAACCACCTATGAAAGAGAATCGTGTGATGCCTTATACCAAATCTGTTATCCAGGGTGGCAGCTGTAGCTCAGTGGGTAGGGCGCGGGCCACATACACCGAGGCTGGCAGGTTCAAACCCAGCCCCGGCCAGCTAAAACAACAATGACAACTGCAACAACAACAAAAATAGCTGGGCATTGTGGTGGGTGCCTGAAATCCCAGCTACTTGGGAGGCTGAGGCAAGAGAATCACTTGAGCCCAAGAGTTTGAGGTTGCT
>NW_003852397.1:8746487-8749159 GCF_000181295.1 Otolemur garnettii | reverse complement strand
ATGGTCTCAGGGACAGAGTCAACAGCCAAGTTGTCAGCATGGAAGTGAACTGGGTGGTTTTCTTCATCTAACTAACTAGCTCTGGCAATGCTTTTATTACGATCACTTTATCCTTGCAGGTGTCCTGCCCTCATTCCCAGGAACCGGCAGGCTGCTTTGAACATCTCTTGCTTCTTTAATTAGGCACGTTCTTACTTTGGGGCTAATGCTGGCTCCCATTGTCTCAGCTAATAGGTTTTTAACATTTTAAACTCTCAGTTGGACTTGTTTTCCTTGGCCTTGTTCCATTTAAATTAATCTTTCCTTGTGATGTGTTTGCTGTTGCAGTGGAAGCTGAGGCAAGACCCAGGTCACAACAGAAAGATGAGCCAGCCCCAGGATGTGGCCCCTGGCCAAAGGAGGCCAGGTGTTTTGAATTAGAAGTGGGATGAACTAAGTTCCTGGCATGGGATTCCTGGATCAAAATGAACTTTGGGCTAATGAAGTGAGAAATGACTGTGTCCAGCAAGGTTAAGCGAATACTTTCTGCCTCCGAAATTGCTGTGCTTGGCTATAGAGGCCCTTAGTGTTATCTAAATAACCGGCCACTCTTCTGGTTCCTACAGAAGTGATTCTCCAGCCCTCCACCTCTCAGCCCTTTCCTAGTTCTCAGCTCACACACCCTCAAGGATGGAAATGCAATAGAAAGGTGGCTGGCTATTCCCTAGACATCCCAAAGCCCAGAGACGGACAAAACATTTTCAGACACTTTGGAGATACAAAATGTGAACTTAAATGGTTTTTAAAGATAAGAACACATTGGATGTAAGCCTATGTCTCAACAATAACCCATTTCATAAGTAAGGGAACCAAGATCCTAGAGATTAATGATGTCCCCAAAGATAATACAGCTGCTTAGGGGCCAAGCTCACAACACTGGGTTTTTGCTACAAGGCTATTTTCACTCATCTTCTTTCCCTTTCCACCACTTTTAAAAAATTCTTCCAGCTGTTCTATTCTGTCATTCTGAAAAAATATAGCAATATGTACTTGTAGATTTACCCAGGCCCAGTGGTTTAATTCCTGTAATCTTAGTACTCTGGAAGGCTGAAACGAGTGGGTTGCTTCAGCTTAGGAGTTTGAGACCGGCCTGAGCAAGAGTGAGATTTGCTAAAAATAGAAACTAGCCAGGCCTAGGGCCACATTCCTGTAGTCCCAGCTACTTGGGATTGCTCAAGCCTAAAAGTTGGAAATTTCTGTGAACTATGAGGCCACTGCACTCTACCCAGGGTGACAGAGTGAGACTCGGTATTAAAAAAATTAAAATAAAAAAAAAAATTTGTAAATTTAAAAATCATCCTGATTTTTTTTTGTGGCAATTTTTTGTAAAAGTTTTTGTAAAAACTTTTCAGACTGGATGGCACCTATGGCTCAGTGAGTAGGGCGCTGGCCCCATATACCCAGGGTGGCAGGTTCAAACCCAGCCCCAGCCAAACTGCAACAAAAAAATAGCCGGGCATTGTGGTGGGCATCTGTAGTCCCAGCTACTCAGGAGGCTGAGGCAAGAGAATCGACTAGGCCCAGGAGTTGGAAGTTGCTGTGAGCTGTGTGACACCACAGCACTCTACCGAGGGTGACAAAGTGAGACTCTCTCTCTAAAAAAAAAACTTTTCAGACTACATACAGTGTACACATATGTATGTCACAGACAGACTGTGTTCTGGTCCATTATTTCACTTCCAAGAAAAACAGACAACAGTGTCCTTTCTGATTCACCCGTGCAAGTTTCAACTTGCTTAGACCATCAGTGTTGCTGGGAGGGCTTCATTTGCTTCCATCCTCATGAAATTTACGTTTCTTTATTTTTGTGTGTCTCAAAACTTCCATAATGACCCACATACAAAAGACTGGCCATTGGCGTGCCAATGATAAATATAACCCACACAAGAGTACAGACAGTAGAGTGCTTTCAGCCCAAATCATATAATTGGGAAATTTCTGGAAGGCCTACAGCATGACAGGGTCTGTTCTAAGGGCGCTTACACTAACTCACTCACTCTCCACATAGCCCTAGGAAGTAGGTGCTCTTTTTGTCCTGATTTTACATTATACTGCTAGTAAGTAACAGGGCTGAAATTTGAACCCAGGCAGGCCAATGCCCAAGTTTGCATATTAAGCACTCCATTTTTTTTCAAGTTCTTAATATGTAGCTAATTACATATTAAAAATCAGCACTGATATCCTTTGTCCACAGAAATGAACATATTTTCTTCACTTTCTATTCAACCAAAAAATGTTACTAGGATAAAATTATAAACTATAATATATGCGACCCTTTCTGAATCTCTACCTACTCAAATTCTGTCTATAGAATAAAAGCATTTGAAAAAGATACATAAACTAATACTTGCTCTCCAATCACAACTGAAGTCAACTTTAGCTAAAATTCTTGAATGCACTTGAACTAAATTCCTTGAATAAAATATGAGAGATTACAGAAATGTCAGCAATTCCATATTGTTAGCATTTCACAATCAAATTATTCTTATCCTTTATCAAACTTATTCTAAGTCACTCTATTAAATGACATACAGAATTTAACATTAGTTTGATTAAACTTTCAGTCATTAGCTAAACAATTGGTTTTCACTCTTGGAACTGGGTTATTTCTGTACCTTATCACTGTTCATATT
>NW_003852397.1:8743063-8746385 GCF_000181295.1 Otolemur garnettii | reverse complement strand
CCTTGATTATGCCATTAATTAAAATAAAATCCTACAATATCCTGGAAGAACAGAATCATGAGCGTAAGCTCATATTTCCAGGCTGTGGCTCTCACTGTACTTGAGGAAAATTATTTTACGTCTGATGAAATCCTGTAAAAGGGAGGTCAGTTTTCAATTGCTCCTGCAAACAGCAAGCATTATATTTCAGTTTTACCTTCTAGTTACTAATGTCAATGACTGATGCTCATAAAGAAGTAGAAAAAATCCTGACTGGCAAGTTAATTTGTTTTGAAAAAAATGTAGATTTCTTTTAGGCAATTTGTAACTATCATTTAAGATGCAAATATAGCTCTCCTTATACTCGCTGGAAGCTTAACAAATGAATAATGATGACTTTCTTCTGGAGATGCTCCTTTGTAACACTAACTTGGATTTTAATGATTACACATGCAATAAAGGAGAATTACATGATTGAAAAAATGAAACTATTGCTCTGTCAATTACTTGAACTTATGCCACTTATGTCCACAGACAATTCTTCTGCTCCCTGTCTGTATACAGTATATTCATCACCATATAAACAATAAAGCTTTTTACAGTATTTTTTTCTTGTGATACTTTTATTAAACGAATGGATGAATCCACATAGACTGGAGAAAACATTGCAAATACTACAGTTACAGTCCTCACCTCCAATGATAGGGGCCATTGACAGGTATCCTGGAAAGAGGAGATCTTTTGAAGCTGAGCTCCACTCCAAGTTTTGAAACTTCCTGCTGTGTGAGTTCTAACAAAGTGCCTCGCCTCTTTGGGGTTCAGTTCCTATACTAGAAACCTTCTACTTGTCCTTTCAGATGCACAGTCCACTCCTGACCACCCTGCTCTCTGTCATAAGGGGAACCTGACAAGAGAATGGAGGGGAGAGAAGGTGAGATCAGGTAATTACTTCCTTCTGGCAAAGTCACCTCCGGCCAGCCTGTCTCTTGAGTGAAGGTCATAACCCTTCTCAGGGTGTCCTTCTCTATCAGTCTCTCTCTTTTAAGGATCCAGGGTCCACTTCCACTTTCTCCCCTGGTCCTCTGAGCCAGGCAGTGGTAAGTGCTCTACTATGGCTAGGCCTGGGGGACTGCACTATCCCCGGTGGGTTCCTCACCGGAGGGCATCTTTGTAGAGTCCATTTATTTAGCCATCCTTCATTTATCTAATTCAAGGGTGCCATCAACCTCCTCCTTGAAACCTAACTGATATAGTTCCTGAGCCTGCACAATTGAGGACAAGCTCATCTACCTCACAGGATTATTGCAAAGAAGGAAAAGATAGACATGGGCAGAGCCAGGTGATTCCTTTCATTATATGGTTGTTGTCCTTATAATTCTTTAATTCAATTATAAAATATTATAACAGGCAAAGGTGAGTTTGTTACACCCTGAGACACGGATTGTCAGAATCCTAGGTTTAAAAATCAGTGTGATATCTCTGTGTCACAAAGACTTGAATAATAAAGTGTTGGAGACTCGAGAGGAATCCTACTTTACCACCAGTCAAGTGTTTTGTTTTCTAGTTACACAACACTTGTGAGATATATAGAGTGAGATTCTTATTCACACAGACAGTCTGTACAGGAACATAAAAGAAAGGAAAATTACTCTATGAGCTATATTGAATCCAGATATTGGCAACATCTTACTACAGATCATAAATCAAATAACTTCCACTGTTCCTTAGGATCAAAAAATATTATATGGGTTTGGGCAGTGCCTGTGGCTCAAAGGAGTAGGGCACCAGCCCCATATGCTGTAGGTGGTGGGTTCAAACTCAGCCCCAGCCAAAAACTGCAAAAAAAAAAACCAAAACATATATATATATAACATGGGTTTTAACTTAATATTCTAGCTTTGGAATCCAACCAACATAGTCATATTTTCTTTCAAACCAAATTAAGCATATGTCTATTGATTTATCACTTTATAGCAAAATAAACATAGAATTTTTTGTTTATATTTAACATTATTTGTTCAAACAATTTTCCCTGGTTTGGCAAACACTGCTTAACATTTGTATTTTTTTTAATGTATTGGGACTGCATATGTACAAAGTACTTTTGTATACTTAGAATTCACCTAACATATTTCCTAGATAATCAGTTTAATAACTTCACAAATCATCCAACTCTTAGAACAGCAATTATTCATCAAACATGATTTGGTTACATTAGTTCAAAAAACCTATTTACTATCTTCATGTCAAATATAGGGCTGATTATAATAATCACTGCAAAGAATTACATTTAAATAGATGAGATATTTGAAGAACTCTGAATGGGTATGCATTCTCTGAGCCAAAAAAGAATATTTTAAAAGGGAATTACAAAAGAGAAGAAAACAGCTATTCTATTTTCTAGGTCAATGGGAAAGCACACTCCTTCTTTATACTGTCCTGATATAATACTAGCTGAATATTCATCAAGGCTTTCTGTGTGTTATGAATGGGACTAACACTTTGAATGTATTACCAAATTTAAGCTTGATGACTTGAAGATAGGGCATAAGGAATTGCATTTGATTGCATTTAGTAGAAAACCTAAATAATATTACAACTAAATAACAATGTGGTGGTTTCTGCACGTAATGGGAGGTCCAAATGTACAGTCCCAAGCTGATGCAGAAGCACCATGATGCTGACAGTGACTCCATCTTCTAGATGCAGATCTGAGCCACAATTTCATATTTACAAAGTGACTTGAAGATTCAACCAACACATCCATATTCTAGGCAGAAACAAGAAGAACATCAAAGAGCAAGGGCAAAAAGATACCAGGCAGGTAAGTGCCCCCCTCATCAAATCCCCAATGTGACAACTTCCACTGACATCTCTTGGCCATTCTGAAAAGAATTCTGAGAAAAGTAGCCAGGCACGCTGGAATGGGAGAATAGATGTTAGTTAGCAACCACCTGCCTCTGCTGTAGAGTAAGTTCTATCATGCTGTAGAGCAAGTTCTATCCATTTCATACAGGAACAATGCAGGCAACTTGCCATTAGAGATATGAGTAAGCAGAGCTGGTGGCACTGCTAAGATTAGAATGCTCCTTGGCCATACTATAAAACCTATGCTTTTAATTTCACTTATTGAAATTAATAGATTTACAGATAACATGTTAAGTATGGTAACGCCAAGTTACTATATTTGCTACAGAAAAGGTGATTTTTTTTTTCTATTCCCCTCATGCCAAGTGTTAAGCCTCAAACCTTTCTCCAGCTTTATTTTAAACATTTTCCAAACTATAGAAAAGTTGTAAGACTACGACAAGAAACATCCTTATACTCTTAATCAGATTTACCG
>NW_003852397.1:8737746-8742357 GCF_000181295.1 Otolemur garnettii | reverse complement strand
CCTTCATTCATAATTTTAGCATACAGGGTGATTCTTGCCTAAACCAAATTATAGTGGCTTTTTAACCAACCACTGCAGTGGTTGCAAATAGTAATTTTTCTATTTATACTATTCATTCCTTCTACATTTATATTTGGTATCCTTCTGTACAGATGGGATTTTTTTTTAATTTCGTGTAATACCATTACAAGCTCGCTGAATATGTCCTTGTTATTACTGATTTTGATGCTCAGAATTTGGCCAATGGGAATCCCTTTAAGCTAGTTCTTATATCCTTTTGATGTGTCCACATTATTTTCTGAGAAATTTATTTGTTTCATACTCACCTTATACCTTCCTTATCTTAGCTTTGGAATGAGTGAATTCTCCAAAGACCTCTTTTTACTGGGAAATGGTATTGGAAGTCAAAATATGGTCACCAGATGTGCTTATCAACAAAGGATGTTCTTACTTCTAGATCCCTTTAATAGTCAGAGTTTTGTTTTGTTTTGTTTTGCTTCATGTTTAATCACTGACACGTCCAATTCCAATCCAAACTACAGGACATTTCCTTTTGCTCTTTCATTCCCTCTGAAGGTATACAAGGAATTGTGTTTAAAAGTTAGTTCGATTCCTTTCTATTCTATTTTCATATTACGTATCTATTTGATATCTAGTTAGGTTTATATTTGTATTTAGATTGAGGGCTTTTTCAATCCTTATTGATTTAGGATCATTTTATAAGGTACCATACCTCTTAAAAACAACCAAACAATAATCCAACTGATACACATGTAGTACGGCTATCAACATTACCTCTTTAAAAAAAATTGTTTTATTCTGTTTTTAATTGACATTTAATAGTTGTACATATTTATAAGTTACAGTATGGTGTTTCAATTAGTATGTCATTTAACATTATTTTGCTTCCTTAATGGAAATAATTTCTTCATTGATTTAGGTATTTAGTTAGATCAAGATTAAAAAAAGAGTTCACTATAATCTTGGGTTATATTTTATTCTTGTGTGTGTTACTGCTTGAAGAATAAAATAAATAATAACCGACAGAATTTAAAAGAGTACTACCAACGGAGGAAAAAGGCCAAAATTTTATACAGAAAGGCCTCTCATCCATTTACACACAACATACATCAGTCTACTCACAAAATTCGATGGGCAAGAAATGTAACTTTACTTTTTTAGCCAGACCTGATACCTAGCTGGTATGCATTAGCACAGGCATGACAGATGTTACATATTAAAATTTATTATGTTAATTTTAATTAAAATTTATGATTTTAAATATTAAAATGTTTCAAGCACATCTTTCTACACTGCCACTGCCACCCTAGGCCTACTCCACAAACGCCCAAGCCCTCCGAGTGTCCCAGCAATTTAAGAGATGATGTCAAGCACAGCAGGCAGCCTCCAGGATTTTTCAGCCTACATCGGTTCTAATTGGTTGGCATCAATCAGATGGTTCTTAAATATTTAATATTATCCTTGTCTTTATTTAAATTTAATTTTAATTTTCAGTTCCTATTCCACTGAGTGGTAGAAATGATGTCAGTTATGCCAAGGTTCTCATCTTCTTTTCCAGAGGTTGTACTTATGAAAGCTTAAGTAGGACAAAAGCACTGGACAGGGGGATCTGAAAATAAAAGTGGCAGAAACTTGCCCTTGGTATTGTTTTTTTGTCTACATAGCAGCCACCAAGACATCCTCACAGCTGTTGGGACCATTGATTACTAATTATTGGTCTCATCAGGTCCCTGCTGCCTCCCAGGTTTTTTCCAGCCTATGCCTGCAGGTCCTCGGGGCCTCACCTGAACTCTCAGGGACACAAAAGGCATCCTCCTGCTTCTACAGAAGGCAGATAAACGCAGAGCTCATGAAGCCTGTGTCACCCATCAGTTTACATCAGCACCATCTGGTAGAAATATAATGCAAGCCACAAACAGAAGTTAAAATTTTCTAATATGTACATTTAAAAAGTATACTGAAATAGTTGAAATTAATTTTAGTAATGTATTTTATCTAATCTGGTATATCCAGATATTAATTCTTTCAGCATGCAATCAATACAAAAAATTATTGATGAGAATGTTCACATTACTTTTTGTGCAGAGTTCTTAAAGTCTGTGATTTATTTTATACTTTATACCACAATTCGGACCACCCACTTTTCAAGTACTCAAAAGTTAACACATATATTTCAAGTCAAAAAAGCCCATGAAAATGTTTAAGTCAAAAAAGCCCATGAAATATTCCAGTGCTGGGAATAGGCCTTCTCTGGTGTCTTATTTCCTTCCTGGGTAATACCTCATCTACTGGGCCTCTCTGCTCTTGAATTCCCTGAACTAATCTAGAGTTTCTATACTGCTGCCCTCAACCACTCCCAAACACAGCCTGCAGTCTGGAGGCCGTAGGGCCCTTTCTGAAAGATGTCCTGGCATCCTTTTATGTTGTACACTGTCATTCTGTATCTTGAGACACACTGTGAACTAAGGGTGTGAGATAAAAAGAAACACAGCAAAGTCCCTGTTAATTTTGCAAAACATTTATTTAGTTCCTACTCTAAAGCAAAAGTCGCTTCAATGTATCATAGCCTCTGCACCTACAGAAATTATAGTGATGATAACTGGGCATCCTAGATTCCCTGGGAAAGCCCCAATTTATGCCTTTTCCTTCCCTAATTAATAGTTTTCCCTTTCACTTTCAAACCTGTCTTGGTTTGGATAATAAAAGATAGTCATCTAATTATAGTCTTTATATATTATGATGTTACTCTTCATACAACCCTATAAAATTAATGTCCACGTTTGGAAATAAGGAAACTGAGCAGCAGGAGGAATTAAGCATTTGCCTACAGTCACCAAGTCAATCTAGGACAAGAATTCATTCAGTCTCCCTGACATTAAGGTCTATGTTTTTTCTCCTCCATTATGACTAGCACTGAAAATAAATAAATCTAACCTAGTATGTCCAGATATTAATCTTTTTCAGCAGGCAATCAATACAAAAAATTACAATCCTACAGGGCCTCCTTAGGCCCTGCGGGATTGTAAAAACCTTCCTTGGAGATTTTCCACCTTAACTCCAATTTCATTGCCACTCAGCTGTCAGCTGGTGGAAAACGTTGTCCCTGAAATGTTAACAGCTTGTCTACCCCATCTCAAAAAGGTCTTCCCAGCCAAGTAAAAGCAGTTTAATAGTTTACAAACAACACTAATAACTCTAAACTTTCGAGATCCAGGTTCATTTAGGGAAAAAATTAAGAGACTTTCAATGGTTTCACACATCATTGGTCACTAAGGTTTGGAACTCGATAGCTGCGAGCTGCAAAACTGAGCAGGCCAATTACATAGAAGAGACACAAGTAAACTGCCTAAGGCCTAACCTCCGGAGTGCACAGAGTTCCCTCAGAAGGAGGCACTGGTGTGCAGAGGTAGAAGTGAACCGCAGGAGAACCTGTGGGCACAGATGGGAATCTACTGCTTGAATGGATAGGCAGCATGGACTTTGCGGAACAAAGAATGTTTTTTTAGTTGGAGGGGGCATGAGAGGCAGCGAACAAATAGAAACAAAGGAAGTATTTAAACAAGTGGCATGGATGGGGGGTGTGACCCGGAAGTCGAAGGTAGTTCTTGTGGAAGAGGCGGGTTCAGACCTCCTCGCCCACCTGCAGTTCCCTATCACCGCCTCCTGGAACTTCTAGCCGACATCCAGCCGCAGCTTCTGGGTAGATTTACTTTGGGCAAAGTGACTGAAATGCTAAACCTGTATCTGGCTAAAAAACTTGATGAAATTAAAACGGACTTGGTTGCTAGGAAGTAAATTCCCTAGTCCTTAAGGCCAGCCCAGCACTGCCTCCTGGATACACAGCTTCCGCTGCTCTTGAGTGCTTTCTTTACCATCTGAATCAATACCTTTTGCTTTGGGCTCCAGCGTCAGCAGTTTTCTTTGCTAGACGCTGCCTTATCTTAAAGCCAAAATGGGGGCCCAAGTGAAGAACTATCCTTAGCATTTCCAACATCCTCGTCTCTTCCCGTATTTTCTTTCTAGCTGTTTTCCTGAAGTTCTGAGTCTGGAGTTAGGGCGCTAGATTAGAAAATCTGGCCTTTGATGTAGTCTCTCCCTTATTCTTCGGGATTTCTATTACTTTTTGTCTAAAGAAAAATTGAGTTTTATAGAGATAATCAGATTCAAATAATGCTGATTTTACAGTTTAGCAATTACAATGGGTGCTTGGTACTAAATTATATCATTTCAAAGTAATTAATAACTAGAAGCCAGTTTCTGGTGAATTATCTATTTATTTTATGCTGTTGTCAGGCAGCTCCATAGTTGCCAATTTAAGCAATAAATCAATTTGCTCTTCATTAACTGTGAAACTATATTCTGATAATCCGTCAGAAATAGGAGAATTTAAATATATGAGAAAGAATGGTTTTTGTCCCGGTAGAGTTTGTAGTCTTTTTAATATGCATGTTTTTCCTTAATGAGATACTTGATCTGATTCTTCTCCCTCAAAAGAATCATACTTAGAGGTTACAAGTACATTTGACATTACATGATGGGTAAATGAGAAATGGCCTATTAAGAAAACTTTATGCCTTTCACATTTAAAAA